>NW_006282272.1:829878-839908 GCF_000327345.1 Myotis davidii
AAGTGTAAGCTATCTTCTTCTTATGACCCAGGCTTGGAAGTGTCATTAGCATAATGTCCATCATACTCCATTGGTCATATCAGTCATGAGCCTCGGCCAGATTCCAGGGGAGGGAACATAGGCCCCACTCCTCGGTCTGCTCCATGCTTCTGGGTCTCTGGATCTATTTTGTTCGTCAGTTCATTTTGTTCATTAGATTCCACATATGAGTCAGATCATGTGATCCTTGTCTTTCTCTGCCTGGCTTATTCACTTAGCACGATACTCTCCAGGTCCCTCCATGCTGTCTCAAAGGGTAAGAGATCTTTTTTCTTTACTGCTTCACAGTATTCCATGGTGTGAGTGTACCACAGCTTTTTATCCACTCCTGCTGATGGGCACATGGGCTGTTTCCAGATCTCGGCTATTATAAATTGCACGGCTATGACCACAGGGCTGCATATAATTCCAGGAGTGGGATCGCTGGGTCAAATGGAAGTTCCAGTTTTAATTTTTTGAGGAAATTCCATACTGTTTTCCTCTTTTGTCATATCTTATCCAATTGTTTTCAAGAATGATTTTGTAACAAAAAACATTTAAGTTGGGACAACTTATTATATAACATGCTCACTATGTGCTAGACACTGTTCCAAGGAGGCCCTTTACAAATACTAACTTGCTTAATATTTATAACCTGATTCTCAATTTATAGATGAGGGAACCGAAGGTCACAAAGCGGTCCCATGGCAGAGCCAAGTATCAAACCCAGAGTATCTGGCTCTCAACTCTGAATTCTTAACCACCATGTACACTGTCTCTCTATCATTGTTCTAATCCTCACCTGAGGATATTTTTTCCATTAATTTTTAGAGAGAGTGGAAGAGAGGGAAAGACAGAGGGAAATATCGATGTGAGAGAAACACATCGATTGGTTGCTTCCTGCACGTGCCCTGACCAGGGCCCGGGCCAGGAGGAGCCTGCAACCGAGGTATATGCCCTTGACCGGAATCGAACCCAGGACCCTTCAGTCCGCAGGCTGATGCTCTATCCACTGAGCCAAACCAGCCAGGGCCATCAGCCCCTTATTAACTTGAACATTAAGGAATATATAGCTTCTGAAAAAATATGAACTCTCAGATCCACAAAATCTTGGCAAGTTAGGGAGATATGCCTGGATGCAGTTTGTAGGAGCCCCTTCTCCCAGGCTGCCCTCTCGCTGGCCTGGCCGCTCCTAACAGTTTTCCGCCCCGGAGCGACTCAGACCAGGGACAGTAGTTTGCTGCATATGATGCGGTGAAAAGTACAAGAAGCTCAGAGCATTTTGTTAATATTTTATAACATCTCTCTCACTGAACTTCTGCAATGGGGTATTGCAGCTGGAGAGGCAGAGAGATTTAGAGTGATTTCCCGCCTCTCACGGTCAAAGGACTTCTGAGAAGTGGACAGAATTCTGCAGACACGAGGCCTCTGCCTTAGACGGCTGCCTGGGAGTCTCCCGGCACAGCCTCTCCCCACCAGGTCAGGTTTCCTCCGACGAGCTGCCCGCGAGGCTCATCAGCGGGGAGACCTTAATCACTGAAGCCACATATGCTGGAAAAACTCATAAAGCAGCTGTGTGGGGGACGGGGCATCTTGTCAGAAGGCTGCTCCAAGCACACGCCAGGCCACGGATTTGGGGCTCTGTGATGAGCATGCAGAAATATTTCAATCAACGCACCAGAGCGGCTTATCTGACTCTTTTCACACAGCGTTTCTATGGAGAAGCAGTGTTTTCACAGGAGAAACAAACTCTCCATTAGCCGAGAAGCGCCATTGATTCAAACAGTAAATGAGTACTTGTTCGCGATATAAACACAGGTTTCCAACGGATCCTGGGGGCAAAACGGAGCAAGGACAGAAGAGCTAAGAGAGAGAAATCTTAGCAAAATAGGCAATTGTGTCCTGAACATTTGCCAGGGAGAGCGGGCTAATGACGGGTGAAAATCCAAACCAAACAGAACACAGAGGAGGCGAGGCGAGGGGAAGCGACTAGGACTAAATTGCCGGCGACGCGTCAATATAAATGCAAAGACCCGCATCTTGCTGTGGGCGGGGGCGGGGGCTTGGCGAATGCCGGCTGCGGTCAGATTCAGGGCAAAAAAAAAAAAAAAAAAATAACAGCAAAGAAATGAGCAGAAAGGAAAAGATGAATAAGGAGCGAGCACAGAAAGAGGAAAGGAAGCACGCTGCACAGGAAACCGACCAAAATAGACATGCAGTGTCCACTGAGGGGAGAGGGGAGAAGGGGCCATTAGGAGTGTGCGGTGCTGGGATTTGAGGAGAGATGATTTTAATTATTCAAAAGTAAAGGCCTTTCAAATTCTCTGCAGATTCTATCTGCGAAGCACAGAGGACAGAGCTGAATGCTGTCACGGGAATGACTGGTGCCCAGGATTTTCCATCCCAAAGCCAGCCCCCGGGCAAGGCCAGTGGGCAGGATCCTGGTGGCCACTTTTTATCTTATTTTTTATTGATTGATGAGAGAGAGAGAGAGAGAGAGAGAGAGAGAGAGAGATTTGTTGTTCCACTTATTTATGCATTCATTGGTTGATTCTTCTATGGGCCCTGACCAGGGATTGAACCCGAAACTGTGGCATATCAGGAGGATGGCCGGCAGCCTTAGGGTATGGGATGATGCTCTAACCAGCTGAGCTACCTGGCCAGGGCCTGACTGCCATTTTTAAGTGCTCCAAAGGTCAGGGTGGGGTTCAGGGAGGGGCCAGGGGAGGAGGGGATTAGTGAGGCCACGACGAAGGCATGGGGATGGATGAGCAGGTGGGTTGGCAAGAACCCCTGACCACCCGGCTGCAGGTGCCAGAATCGGGTCAGGTCTTGCCGGACTCCTGGTCTCAGAGAACTTCATCTCCTCCTGCTAGGGCTGCTTCACGCCCATCGGTGGGCGCGGACTTCCCCAAACTCGAGGACAAATTCTGGCCTCGGGCTGGACCATCTCAGGAGCCCTCGCCCCCATGTGCTGGGGGCAGGGAAGTCAATTTCCCCTTCCCACAGGTGTACCTTAAGCAATGGCTGCCTCACTGCTGGGATGTGCTAGGTACCCGGATGGGGTAGGTGAAGGGCTGGCCCTGTGAGAAACAGGCCTCTGATTCATCTCATAGAAAAGAAACAGCATGCGGCCAGGCGGTACTGAATTTCCCCCGAGCAAACAGGATGTGGGGGGTGAGAGGGGTGCACAAGGCCATAGCACGTTTCCCAGGCAGAGGCCCCAAACAAAGGGAGGTGGAGACAGCTAGAAAGGTCTCAGCCCAGGATTTCAATGGCCCAAGGGGAGCCAGCAAGACCTCGGCGACCTATTAGAAAAGAGGCGACCAGATAGTCCTCAGCCAATGGGGAATGGGGGGAGGGGCTAAATGAACAGGCCACGCCCCCTGCCCCTTGGGAGTTCCTGCACCACAGGCCCCACTCTCCAGAGTGTTAGGAACAGTCTCATTTTCACCAGCTGCTGTCTCCCAGGGCGTCATTTGAAGTCTGGACAGGTGAGCCATTTCTCACACCTTTTCCCGTTTCACTTTCCCCTCCCCTCCGTATGCTTCCTGAGATCGCCTGCCCCCACCCCCCAAATCTGTGCTCGAGGCCTTGCCTGGGGGTCTGCTTCTAGAAGAGTCCAAACAAAGACAAGAGCTCTCATACTGGTAGTCAAGGTTACGGATTTAATTGTTTTCCTGAGAAGGCACACCTGCTTTGCACACTGGCATAATGACACACTTTCTAGAACCTATTATGAGAGGAGAAAATGCCAAAGTCCTCTGTGGCTGGCACTGCCTATCTGGGTCACGTGGGCTCTGCTGGCCTTTGAGCTGTTAATAGGTGTTCTGAGATCTGTGGGTCAAATATTCTGAGGCTAAGCAACATTAAGCAGATTTCTTCACGGCAGTGCTCCTGCAGTCCAGAGGAATGGATGAGCCTTGCGCATTCCTAGGAGTGTAGGGCACAGGCTTCCCAAATCCAATGGGCCTTAGAATAGCTTTTCCCCAAGAAGCCGTGCTAACTCTTGGGAGGCTGGCATCTCAGGGAACAGAGTTTAGCAAAGGCCTTGGCGCCCAACTACCTGAGGAAGCCATGACCTTGAGAAGGACATGGGGCAAGTTTTCCTGGCGGCGAGGATGCTGCATTTCTGGACACCGTGTTTTCTGTCATGTCCCAGCCCACCAGAGCAGTGGTTCTCAGCCTGTGGGTCGCGACCCCTTTGGCGGTCGAACGACCCTGTCACAGGGGTCCCCTAAGACCATCCTGCATATCAGATATTTACATGACGATTCATCACAGTAGCCACATGACAGTGATGAAGTAGCAACGAAAATAATTTTATGGTTGGGTCACAACATGAGGAACTGTATTTAAAGGGCCAGAAGGCTGAGAGCCACTGCACTAGAGGGACAGCCATCTATGGGCTGAGCTCCAATGCTATTTCTTTCACGCGGAACACCAGTTCTTTAATTTGTCTGACATGAGTGCTTATTGAGGAGAAAGGCAGAGGAACTCCTTCCTCCGAGTGTGGTCTGTGGACTGACATCGTCTAGAACCGTGGTCGGCAAACCACGGCTCACGAGCCACATGCGGCTACCTTTCAGACCTCATGGGCCACCAGTGGTCCCTGGACCACCGGTTGGCCACTGCTGGTCTAGAAGCTTCTTAGGAAAGCTGAATCTCCTGTGCCATCAGCATCTGCATCTTAGCAAGAGCTCCAGGGGAATACGAGGGATGTGACTAGAAGAGGTTGGCTTATTCAGGCTTCCGTGCAATGGAGGCATTTCCTCCAGTGCAGCCTTGGAGAGTGATGTCACCCAACTTCTGCCTGAACATTCCCAGTGGCTGGAAGCTCACCACCTCATGGAATTGTTAGAAAACAGGTCCTTCTGTTGACCCAAACCTGCTCTTCTGTCCTTTCTACTCCTGGCTCTGTTTGTGGTAGGGAATTCCATAAAGCAAATTGAGCCCATAAAACAATCTCTTGGGTATATGAAGTCGACTATTGGGTCTCCTCAAAGTTTCGTTTCTTCCTGGTTAAATGTTTATTCAATTTTCAAATATTTATAGACCATCAGTTATGTGCTGGCATTGTGTTAAGAGCTGATACAGCAATGAACAAGGCAGGAATGATCTTTGCTAACATGAAGCTCATTGTCTAAGAAGGGAAACAAAATACATAAAAATTTACTTATTTTGACTTCTGCTTCTGGAAAGGGAGCAGAAGTACTTTTCCTTACCCTTCCCACTAAGTACAGCTACCCTTCCCACAACCCCGGGTAGCTATATATATAAAAGCCTAAGTGACCAGCCGACTGTCCGACCATCCGGTAGCTGTGACGTGCAGTGACCACCAGGGGGCAGACACTCAACACACAGGCATGGAAACATGGAACAGACTGATGAATCTCAGAGGGAAGGGGGGAGGGTGGGAAGAGATTAACCAAAGATCTTATATACATACTAGAGGCCTGGTGCACGAATTTGTGCACTGGTGGGGTCCCTTGGCCTGGCCTGCGCCCTCTCACATTCCAGGACCCCTCATGGGATGTCAGAGAGCCAGTTTCGGCCCAATCCCCACAGGCCAGGCTGAGGGACCCCCACCGGAGCATGAATCCATGCACTGGGCCTCTAGTTCTATATAAAGCAAACACTAGAAGATTCTGAAAGGTAGAGAGAAGGCAGACTAGGGACCTGGGACCTGAGGAATGACGTGGCCGTGATTTCCCTGGGTTTTCTCTTTCACTTCATCTCTCCTTCTGGCTACCGGAGAAGCTGGTAACCAGAAGCGCCAGCCTTCACCAGGCTGTGAGGAGAGGCCCCCTTCTCTGGTGTCAGTGGGGATTCTGGACGGCCACCTCCACCCCTGCTGAGGTGGTGTCAGAGGAGGCCTGCTGGACTTGGACCACGGCTCGTGGTAATGAGGCCACCCTGTTCTGGTACCAACAGAGACAAAGTGGGGAGCTCTAATGAGGTCCCCTTCTACTTCCAGCCAGAATCATATTATAGAGGCCTAATGGGGAACCTTAACTTCCACCCCTACCCAGAAGTAACAAGGGGCTCATCCTCCCCACCTCCCCAGAGTCAACACACCCTTAGTGGAGAAAGCGAGCATTTGGCCTACCCAGCAGTAATGAGGCGACATTCCCCATCTCTGGCCAGACTGGTGCCAGAGGAGGCCTGTTAAAACACGCAATTTAAATAAAATCCAATAGAAAATCTGACAAGGTTAAGTATTATCTGACAAGGATTTCAAGAGAGCCATCATAAAAATGCTGCAATAAGTAATTATGAACATGCTTGAAATAAGTGAAAAAAAAATAGAAAATCTCATCAAAGAAATAGAAAGTCTTAGGAAATAAATACAAGATATAAAGAATAATCAAATGGAATTTTTAGAACTGAAATAAAAAACACAATGAGGGCCGAAACCGGTTTGGCTCAGTGGATAGAGCGTCGGCCTGCGGACTGGGGGGTCCCAGGTTCGATTCCGGTCAAGGGCATGTACCGTGGTTGTGGGCACATCCCCGGTGGGGGGTGTGCAGGAGGCAGCTGATCGATGTTTCTAACTATCTCTCTCCCTTCCTCTCTGTAAAAAATCAATAAAATATATTTAAAAAAAAAAAAAAAACACACAATGAGGAACTGCCTTTTGACCCAGCAATCCCATATCCTAAGAACCGGAAACAGCAATCAGAAAGAATGTATGCACCCCCATGTTCATTGCAGTATTAGTTACAATGGCCAAGATGCAGAAACAGCCCAAGTGCCCATCAGCAGATGAGTGGATGAAAAAGCTGCGGGACATTTACATAATGGAATACTATGCAGCTGTGAAAAAGAAGGATCTATTACCCTATGCGACAGCATGGATGGACCTGGAGATCGTTATGCTAAGCTAAATGAGCCAGTCAGAGAAACACAAATACCAGATGACCTCCCTTACATGTGAAATCTAATGAACAAAATAGACTGATGAACAAAATAGAACCAGAGGCAGGGACACATGAAACAGACTGGCTGGTACCTGAGGGGAGGGGGAAGGGTAGTGACTGAATAAAGAAGGTGAAAGGATTTGCTAAAGACCATATATGCATACCACATGAACATATGATCTAGCGAAGAACCAATAAGAAAACTATACAAGGAGATACACTCAAAACACTAAAAATGCAATTCTAGAAAATATTCTAGCCCTGGCCTGTGGGGTTCAGTTGGTTGGGTGTCATCTGTGCAAGGAAAGGTTGCCAATTCAATTCCCGATCAGGGCACATGCCCGGGTTTCAGGCTTGGTGCCTGGTAGGGGGCATGCAGGAGGCAGCCAATCAGTGTTACCCTCTCACATCAATGTTTTTCTCTCTCCCTAAAGATCAATAAAAATATTTTAAAAAATATTCTAGTAGCCCAGAGGGAGGCAAGAAAAGGAAAATAGAGACACAAAAAGTAGAAAATGAACAGAAAACAAACAAAAAGGGCAGACTTAATATTTTACATATCATCAATCACGTTACATTTAAATGGCATAAGTACACCAATTTCAAGGCCGATTGGCAGACTGGATAAAAACATGGCTCAATTATATGTTGTCTTTCAGAAATGCACTTCAAACATGATATGGGCAGGTGGAAAGCAAAAGGAGGGAAAAGCTATACAATTCAAACAACCAGAAGCAAGCAGGAGTGGTTATATTAACATGCGATAAAGCAGACTGCAGAGAAGAGAGAATTACCAGGGACAGAGAGTGACATTACATAATGACAATATTCCTAAATGTGTACACACCAAACAACAGAGCAGCTAAATGTGTGACTCAGAAAGTGATAGAGCTGAAAGAAGAAGTAGGCAAGTACACATTTATAGTTGGAGATTTCAACACTCCTCTCTTAACAATTAACAGGGGGACAGAAAATCAACAAGGATATAAAAGAATGAACACTACCATCAAACAGTCTATTCAACGTTTATAGAACATTCCACCGAACGAAAGGAGAATACACATTCTTGTCAAGTGCCCACTGGACATACACCAGGCTAGGACAGATCTTGAGCCATAAAACAAACCCCGACAACTTGAGGAGAGTTGAAATCAGAGTGTTCTCTGACCACGGCGTCCTCAAACTAGAAATGACTTTCAGAAAGATCGCATGAAAGCCTTTGAATACTTGAAAACGAAACAAAACGCTTGCCAGCAGTCCTGGTGTCAGAGGAAGTCTCAAGTGACAATGCAAAGCTACGTGGACGTGAATGAAAGTGAAAGTTAAAACACTATCAAATATGTTCATGTTGACCAACGTCACCCGATCAAGTCCATAAATATTAAAAACCACTCGATCCACATTCGTGGGACCCAGCTAAGGATGTTGGGCAGGACAGGGAAGGTGCGGGAGCTCTGAAGGCCTGCGGCGCTGAGGTTCAGGGAGGAATTCGCCGTTCATCTGCGTGGAATGCAGTTGACTGATAGCCTTCGCTGTTAACGCAGTCCTGCCCCGCCTGGCTTTGGTCTGTCGTGTGAAAAGCCACGTAAGGCGAGGTACCCTCTTACCAAGTTGCTAACTGTAAGCACACGTTGGAGGGCAGATCTCTAGGACCTTTTCATCTTGCATGACAAACTTCAGACCCACTAAACTGCAACCGTCCAGCGCTCCCTCCCCCAGCCCTACTTTCTGCCTCAATAAGTTTAACTACTTTAAATGCCCATAAAAGTGCAATAGCATGCAGTCTATGTCCTTCAGTGACTAGCTTATTTCCTTAGCATAAGGACTTCAAGGTTTATACATGTTGTAGCATGTGACAGGATCTCCTTCTTTTTAATGATTGGATAATATTCCCGTGTGTGCGTGCGTGTGCGTGTGTGTATGTGTGTGTACTTTTCCTTTTAGAAATATATATTTCTTTTAAAATATATATATTTCATTGATTTTTTTACAGAGAGGAAGGGAGAGGGATAGAGAGTCAGAAACATCGATGAGAGAGAAACATCGACCAGCTGCCTCCTGCACACTCCCCACTGGGTATGTGCCTGCAACCAAGGTACGTGCCCTTGACTGTAATCGAACCTGGGACCCTTCAGTCCGCAGGCCGACGCTCTATCCACTGAGCCAAACCAGTTAGGGCAAAATATACATTTCTTTATTGATTTCAGAGAGGAAGGGAGAAGGAGAGAGTGAGAGAAACATCCATGATGAGAGAGAATCATTGATCGGCTGCCTCCTGCACGCCCCCTACTGGGGATCGAGCCTGCAACCCGGGCATGTGCCCTTGGCTGGAATCGAACCTGGGGCCCTTCAGTCTGCAGGCCTACGCTCTATCCACTGAGCCAACCGGCCAGGGCTGTACTTTTTCTTTTATCCATTCATCTGTTGAAGGGCATTTAGGTTCCTGCATCATCTTCCTGAGCTCCCTGTACATCTTCATGATGGCTACTTGTCAGGCACTTCACACACCGCCGTGTCTTTAGGGTCAGCTTTTTGAGATTAGCTTTGCCCCTCTGTTTGGGCCATTCCCCTCTATTTCTTCATGCTCCTTCTAACTTTATGTTGCTACCCATTGATATTTGGGGAAAAAGTGCCACTTCTTCCATTCTTTGCGTGCCGGCTTGGCACAGGGCAAGCCCCTCACCAACCGGCCTGGCTGGCGATGACACGGGCCGCTCAGACCTGTCCTGTGGCTCTGTCTTCTTCAGTCGTACGCGTTTGATTTTCAATGAGAAGGATTTGCTGGTTTCTTTCATCCAGGAGCCTAGAACCGCTCAGTCTGTGTCTGCCTGCTGGGCTGGGGTCTTCTGAAGCACCAACATGCCGTCTGGTTATTTTTCCTTCTTTTTTTTAAAATATATTTTATTGAATTTCAGAGAGGAGAGAAGAGGGGGAAAGAGAAACATCAATGATGAGAGAGAATCATGGATCGGCTGCCTCCTGCACGTCCCACATTGGGAATCAGCCCGCAACCCGGGCATGTGCCCTTGAGGGGAATGGAACCCCGGACCCTTGAGTCGTCAGGCCGAGGCTCTATCCTCTGGGCCCCCCCC
>NW_006282272.1:839946-848754 GCF_000327345.1 Myotis davidii
CTGTGCCCCGACCTCCTGGCGGGCTGGTAGTTGTTTTCTCTAGCAGGTCCCCAGGCACGCAGAGTATGCCAGGCCCCTCAGCACCCCAAGTTGAGCCAGACAGAAACCTGCCCCGGGGCCAATACCCCAACAAGCCAGAGTGTTGTAGGCACGCTCCCCCCTCCCCCGTCTCTCTCCCTCCGGACAGGGAAGCTGCCAGCCCACATGGGCCTCCGCCTGTCCTGGTCCAGGGCCCCCTGGGGCAGCAACAGGCTGCACTGATCTCCTTTGTTCTCAGCAGCGCTAGGCATCTAGACTATGCCAGGTCCCCTCCCAGACAGAAGCCAGTCCCTGGGGCAGCCCCCTGGGGAGCTGGGATGTCGCACATACATGCCACCCTTCACTCTCCCCCCACCCCCCGCCCCCCGTGGGGGAGAGGCTGCCAAGCTGCCCGGGCTCCCTGAGACAGAGACAGGTGCCAGCCCTCAGGTGGCCCCCCGGGAAGTTGGAAATCTGGGGGTACAGTCTCATCTTCCCTTCCCCCCAGAGAGAAACGGGGAGCTGGGAGTCCCCCCACCGTGCGTGGCTGTGGAGGGAGGGGCGTGGTGAGAGGTGCCCAGGGCTTCCCACTCCTTCAGTGTCGCTGGCTGCAGGCTTGCCTGGGGGACAGGGCCTTTGAGCTGGTTTCTGGGGGTTCCCAGGAAGGGAACTCATTCATGGGCTCTCCTTCCAGACCATGAGCCAGGAGGGCGGGAGCCAGGCCCACACCGTGGCTGTGCCACATGAATGGCTGCCAGGGGCGAGCTGTTGGGGAGCTTCCTATTGTATGGCCTGAAGTGCCAGGTGCCCCCTGCAGGCTGCAAGCGGCTCTGCCGAGCCCGCGCCCCTCCCCCTCCCACCTTCTACAGGAGAGATGACCAGGAAATCTCGTCCCTTCCCACACGTGCCAGCATCTGCTTCCCGGACAGCGCGCCTCCTAAGCGAGTCTGAGGTCCAAGTCTCACTGCTCTGCTTCCGAGGCCTCGCTCCTGGCGGGCAGTGCCTCCCAGTGCGCACCCTCTGGGCAAAGCTGTGCAAGTGGCCTCTTTCCGGTGCCTTCTCCGCCGTCACCAATTTGCTTGTTGTGGCAGAGACTGGCTGTTTGTTCACCAAAACCAACCATTCCTCTCCCTGGGAAAAGTCCTAGACTCCGTTTCCAGTCTCCTGCACGTGCGTGGGGATCACAGAAAACGCATTTCTTTCCTTCCCCTGATCTCTGTAGGGATCCGGGGACTCGTATGTTGGAAAGAGCGGACGATGGGCTTTGAGATGTATGATCAGCGTTCCCTTTATCTGGCTTCTCTCATCTAGAAGCGCTCACATTTCAACAAACTTAAAAGAAATGGACGCTGACAGGCCAGGTGGAGAGAGATGCTCTCAGATGGCAAAGGAAGATAATACCACGCTGGCGAGCGAGGCCTGGCGAGGAGCTCTTCCATCGGTCGGAGAGGGATTAGAGGGATTGTTCCGCACCGCCGCCAACTGGAGGTGGTATTAGTGGTCGTGACCGCAGCGCTGCCTTGATAGAAGCATCTGAGCTTGGAAGGCCCTGGCCAGGCTTACCCCGAGCGAGCCATCTGCCTGTGGTGGCCTTGAACGCTGAGCCGGCTCCTGTGCTGCTGTGCCATGTGAGCCGCCGGTTATGAACACTGCAGATACTACTCATCCGCTCTGGGAATGGCTTGTGCCAGCTCCCACTGCTCTAACCTGTGCCAAATTCTCAATGAAGCTTTAAATGGCTTAATAAATAATGTTCTTCCAGAGGCTTCGATATTGCAGAAGAGCACCATTTGGGCAGTTCCAACGATCCCCCATCTGACCCCAGATCTATTAACTTTACCACTGCGGCACTGCAGCAGCTCTGCGTGCTCCTATGTATAGTATGCATGTATATATCTCTCTATATAGATATATAATAGAGAAATATGCTAATTAACCGGGACGCCATAACGGTCGACCGGACAGGACGTTGCTTGCGCAGCGTCAGGGGCAGGGCGGCAGGGGCCTCCGCGCCTGCACTGGGGGAGGCTTAGCAGCAGCAGCCGCAGCTGCTTCAAGGGCTGGAGAGGGAGGCAGGGCTGGACCGGAGCGCGGGCAGTGCTGCGTGATTTTGAATCGTGCGCTGGGCTCCTAGTAGACTATAATAGTTTATAGCATAATCTCTATGTAATGGCGGACAATGTGACAGAAATTAATAACCAACTGAAACTTTACCTGGAATGGCACCAGCACTTTTGCCATTGTTTTGACACGAGTCACTTTAAAATAAGCTAAGTTGACCTGGCCAGTGTGCTTGGTGGTTAGAGCGCCAGCCCACACACTGAAGGGTCATGGGTTCAGTTCCTAGTCAGAGGCATGTACCTGGGTTGCAGGATCGATCCCCCACCCCAGTCAGGGTGCATGCAGGAGGCAACAAAGTGATGTGACTCTCTCACATTGATGTGTCTCTCTCTATCTCTCTCTCCATCCCTCCCTCTCTTCCACTTTCTCTAAGAATCCATGGGAAAACATCCTTGGGTGAGGATTAACAGCATCAACAAAAAGCTATGTTTATTTACTCAAATGTTTGGCCACTTTGAAATTTTTATTATTTTCCTCTTTAAATGAAATTTAAACCACAGATAGATTTGTGTAATCACCACCACACTCAAGATCCTGAATCCTCACCCCCAGGACTTCCTCACGCTGCCTCTTTACAGTCATTCCCTCTCACTCTAAGCACCATTGCTCTGTTTCCTGTATCTTTAACTTTATATTTTTGAGAATGTCACATAAATGGAATCAGACAGTAACGGAAGTTTGTGAAACTGACTTATCTCACTCAGCGTAGTGCCTTTGAGATTCAGCCAAGTTTTCGTGTGTAAAACAGTTTATTCCTTTTTATTGCTGAGCGGAATTTCATGATGATGCGTGTATCACATTTTGTTGGTTAAGTTATTCGCGGGTGGAAGGACTTTTGGGTTGCTTCCAGTTCGGTGCAAAAGGAATAGAGAGGATATAAAAGTCGATGTACGTGATTCTGTGTGAGTCACGTAGAGGCTCTGTAAGAGATTCTTTTTAGAGGTCCTCTTTAACATCGCAGACAGCATTTTTAGCCTGCGGCTCAGACGAAGACGGATCCTTGACCTGACGTGACCTGCTTGCCTTAGTCTGGTGGCTCCTGCTTTAGGGCAAATACCTGGGAGTGGGGTTGTTGGGACGGACGGTAAGTGCGTGTTGAATTTCGTGACAAGACTGTTGCTTTTCAGAGTGGCTGTACCATGTTGCATCCCTATGAGCAGCATATGAGAATCGCTAAGATGTCGCTGAAAAAAGCCGTGGGCCTGGAAGCAAGGCTTGAGAAAAGTCAGCAAAAGGAATGAGACTATCTATATATACAAAAGCCAAGTGCCTGGAACGCCAGAACAACCAGAATGACCAGAACGACTGACCAGTTGATACACACTACAGCCTCAATCGACCCCTCCCACCTGGATTGGGGGCAGGGCCGGCCAACTGCCTGCGGCCCCTACCCCCAGCTGGCCAGGCCCCAGTCAAGGTGGGCCAGCTGGACTCTACCCATGCACAAATTCATGCAATGGGCCTCTAGTAACTAATAGTTTTCATAAGTTTAAAAGGATTAAAGAGAAAATAACATATATAGAGAACAAAGGATGTATACCAGATGTATGATTGCTGTTGCTGAATAAAAGAATAGATTAAATGGAACAACATCACCCAAATTTTCAAATATGTAATTCAAGTGTTCTTCTAGAAGTAAGACTTCAGTTTTAGCTTGAAAGAACAAACCTGTTTCAGATAAAATTGATACTGATATAGTAACTTCAACACCTATCCTAATTAAATCAATGAACATCAGAGATAAAGAATCCTAGGAGAACCCTTGCAAAGAAACCAAATCACTGGTGAATGGGAAAAAAACTCATGCGACTCCCAGCCTCTCTATAACAGCACCAACATTCGGAGATGGAGGTATAATGCATACCAAGTCTGCAGGGAAGGAGTGTGCCAAACCAGACTGCCATCTATACTAATAAAAGAGAAAGATGCAAATTGACCACACCTTCATGACACCCACCAGCCAATCAGGAGTGAGTATGCAAATCAACCCAACAAAGATGGTGGGTTAATTTGCATATGCAGGCACTTCCCCAGCTGCTCCCGGCCTCTGGGCAGTGTGGGAAGGTGGAAAGGTGGCTCTGGCTAGAGCAAAGGCAGTGCAGGCAGCCAGGGGAAGGAAGGCCCATTCTTACACAAATCTTTGTGCATCAGGCCTCTAGTCCAAGTATAATGCACAAACAGAAACTTTTCTAGTTCCCAAGTGCCTTTCTTGAAGACACAACTGTCTGATAGATTTCTACCAACAGATATAATAATAAAAATGAGTAGGAGTGATCAATGGGTCCATTAAAGACTAAAGCAACTATAGAAAGAGAACAGCATATAAATATTAGATATACCATGATCATCTAGATCAGCGGTTCTCAACCTGTGGGTTGTGACCCCTTTGGCAGTCGAACGACCCTTTCACAGGGGTCGCCTAAAACCATCCTGCATGTCAGATATTTACATGACGATTCATAACAGTAGCAACATTACAGTTATGAAGTAGCAATAAACATAATTTTATGGTTGGGTCACAACATGAGGAACTGTATTTAAAGGGCCAGAAGGTTGAGAACCACTGATCTAGATAGAAATAATAACATAGCCAACCACATTCTGGAGATCCTAGAGGGGGAAGGGAAAACACAAAGGCAGTGTAAGTGTGCCAATTTTCTCATCTTTCAAGAACTATTTAAAGCCAATGATAGAAATGTAAGTATTTTTCTCTGAAGCTGTAAGTTCACTTTAAGAAACTTGTTACGCGTAGAAATGAAAGAACATTTACTTTAACATTTTGTTAAACGATTTTGGATTTACCGAAGAGCTGCCAAGGTAGTACAGAGTATTCCTGTATATTCTTCACCCGGTTTTCTCTAATGCTAACATCTTACATAACCATTGCTGTCATTTTTTTTGTTTGTTTAAAGTATTACATGTCTCCGTTTTCCCGATTGACCCCCCACCACCACCACTCACACCCCTGAGGGCAAGCCCCCACTGACCCAGTGTGTGTGTCCATTGGTTATGCTAATATGCATGTGTACAAGTCCTTTGGTTGATCTCTAACTCTCCCCCTCCCCTGCCATTTGTCTCTGGATCTATTTTTGTTCATCGGTTTATGTTGATCATTATATCCCACAAATGAGTGAAATCATGTGATATTTCTTTCTTCAACTGGCTTATTTTGCTCAGCACAATGCTCTCCAGTTCCATCCATGCTGTATGGAGTTTCCTCAAAAAACTGAAAATGGAACTCCCATTTGACCCAGTTATCCCACTTCTAGGAATATATCCCAAGAAACCAGAAACACCAATCAGAAAGGATATATGCACCCCTATGTTCATAGCAGCACAATTCACCATAGCTGAGATCTGGAAACAGCCTAAGTGCCCATCAGTAGATGAATGGATTACAAAACTGTGCTACATGTACACCATGGAATACCATGCTGCTGTAAAAAAGAAGGAACTCTTACCACACCGGGTTGTTTTTCTGCCTTAAGTCCTTATGGCCGAACAGCCCTGAGCTCCCAAATTCATCAAATTATTCCCCAGGTGGAGGCTGCGGCCAACCGCCTGCCCCCCTGCCTCTGCGGGCTCCACACCTACCTCTCTCTGGGCCTCTGTTTCGACCTTGACAATGTGGCTCTGGAGGGGGGCACTTCTTCAGAGAGTTGGCCCAGAAGAAGTGCGAGGGCGCTGAGCGTCTCTTTAAGGTGCAAACCCAGCGTGGTGGCCGCATTCTCTCCCAGGACGCGCTCAGGCCTCCCGAGAGGAGTGGGCAGAACTCAGGCCGCCCCGGAGGCCGCCCTGGCCTGGGAGAGGAGCCTGACGCAGGCCCTTCTGGAGCTGCTGCCCTGGTTCTACCCTCAGCCCCGTGGGTGAGTATCTCTGCAAAAGGCTCCCCCTCAAGCAGGACTAGGAGCCTGTGGAGCCCAGTGCCTTTGAGGGGCCCCTCTGCATCCCCTGGTGTCTGGCTTTAACCTAATCCTCTCCCCCAACTACTAGCCGTTCTTTTAACCACCCTGAAGCCCTCTCCCATGCATTGGACCAAATGAAACAAGAAAGCTTTTTGAAGGAAAAAAAAAAAAGTGGCTCCAGAGAGAAGGCACCCCCTGTGGACCTGGAAGAGGGCCCTCATGGGACCACGCTGGCACTTTGATCTTGGATTTCCGGTCTCCAGAAAGGCAAGAAACAAATTCCTGTTGCGTATAAGCTACTCGGTCGGTGTTATTTTGTTACAGTAACCCAAACGGACCAAGGCAACCTTGGCACATTTATCAAAATGTAAGAAATGAACATTGGGGCAGTACTTGAAACTACAGATCTTATCTGGATTTTCCCTTTTCTCCTTCAATATCTGGTCCAGATTACATTGCATTAGTTGTTATATCTCCTTGGTCTCCTCCAATCTGTGACACTTTCTTGGTCTTGATCTTTAAGAAGCATTTATTTTCAAAAATTGTTTAGTATGCAAAACTTCAGACGTACACCAAAGTAGAAATGATAATATAATGAATCCCTATGGACTTATCACTCAGCTTCAACAGTTCTCAATATTTTGCCAATCTTGTTCTAATTAGCCACCACCCCAATATTTTTTTTTCCAATATTTTTTTGCTGTTGGAGTATTTAAAGCAAAATCTAGACCATATAATGTTTCATGAACATCTCTACCTAATAAAGACAGTGCAAATAATAGAAATTCCATGCCACTATTAGACCTTAAAAAATGAACAATAATTCCTGAATATAATCCCATCCCTGGCTGTATTCAAAGAATTCCAGAATTCTCACAAAGATATTAATTATTTTCAGTTATTTTGGTCACATCAGGATCCAGGCAAGGTTCATATATGATATTTGGTAATTATAGCTTTTAAGTTTCTTTTATTCTATAACAGCCCCACCCCCTTTCCCCCATACCATTGATTTGTTAGAAAAACTGGATCATTTATCCTTTAGGCTGAATTATATTCTGGATGTGTTCATTGAACTCATCCTGTATTCCCTGTGTTTCCTGATATTTGGTAGTTAGAGAGGCTTGATCAAATTAGGGTTTTTGTTTAGGCAAAAGTATTTACTAGTTGATTCTGTGTATCTCCCATCACATCACATCAAGAAGTAAATAATGTGTTGTTTCTCTGGTAGTGATGCTAAAATTGATGAGTGGGATCAGGTCGTGTTAGCCTGACTCATCCATTACACAGTTTCCTATCAATCTTTTCCCTAATGGTTTTAGAAGCCATTTGTGATCATCCCTAAGATCCATTATTTTATTAGGATGAAAATGATGATATTCTTATTTTATCATTATTCTGCGTATTAACTGGAACTGGAATTCTTTAAAAAAAGAAAAGCATGCTTCACCAACTGTTTGGTTACCTAAAAATTCAGCTCATATACAGGAAAGGCAGGTGTTTGATTCTTTCTCTTTTTAAAAAAATACATTTGTATTGATTTCAGAGAGGAAGGGAGAGGAAGGGAGAGAGAAACATCAGTGATGAGAGAGAATCATTGATCACTTGCCTCCTGCATGCCCCCTACTGGGGATCGACCCTGCAACCCGGGCATGTGCCCTGACTGGGAATTGAACTGTAACCTCCTGGTTCATATGTCGAAGCTTAACCACCAAGCTACACCAGCCGGGCTGTTTCATTTTTTGAGTATCATTGTGAATTCATAAATTTTCAGAAATGGATGCTTATTAATCAATTGCAATATTTCATCATTTTGATGCTCAAATGATCCCATCTTAAACCAGTGGGAGTGCCTTCAAGTTGATGCCTCTTTGCCACAACCCCAGGAGTCATTGATAGCTTCTTTGTTTATTTTGTACACTGCCTGCCTCAGTCATGTCTCTAAGGAGTCTTTTTCCTTTAAGTGAAATGGTATTTAGAGGCCACCATTTTGGTATTGGCGTGTTCACTGCTCCCAAGTCACCATTGTATCTTAAGCCTTTTCAGTGTATAAAGCTAAGAGATGCAATTGGGGGGGGGGAGGGGCTACATCATAAAAATTTATGATTAAAGGGCTTACACTTAATTTACTTGTTTTTATGTTAGCATTTCTCTTTGATCTTTTGTGGAAAATATTTATTCCTACCAACATTAATATGATTATTAATTAGGCTTATCGTGTGTGTGTGTGTGTGTGTGTGTGTGTGTGTGTGTGAAAATAGCAATACTAATGTTACTAAGACAACTGAAAGTAGTTTAAGATTTTCTTTCTCTTTTCACATACGCTGGCATCCTGGTATAGTTAACAACCGACTTGACACGAACCAGGCCAGAATGCCAACCAGCTATGGGCTGCTGTTCTTCCATCAGCTGGGGAGTTTGATTTTTTTAGAATACTTTGTTTTTAGGGCATATTCCACTAGGTTTGTGTGGTCAAAACTCGATGTTTAAGGCGATTTGAAAATATTCCTTTTCACTGTGAGGGCATGCCACTGTCTGATGCATAAGTGCCTCTGATGGGCATAACCCAAATCAGACCCAAACCCTGGTTTCAAAGAAACCAGACTCTCCGGACCGAAATGTGTGTTGAACAAATCACTCTGTCAAGTCTGTTTCTATAAGGTTATCGGTAAGGAATTCAAGGTTGTCCGCTGCAAGGGGAGCAGAGTAGGAACTGTGGTGACAATGCAGGATCCCTGCTTTGGGGACGGGGGGGTGGGGGGGG
>NW_006282272.1:848789-851933 GCF_000327345.1 Myotis davidii
AGAGATTTCTGATTAGTGCTCAGGACCCACCCGAGGAAAGAGCCTGAATCCCTAAGAGCATTGTCTGCACCATTGGGAAGAGGAGAGGAGAAGGGGCTTTGCATTGGGGGGAAAGTAGGAGAGCCAGGGACTCGGGGTACTGAGGTGCTGGCAATAGAGGAATCGATGTGACAGACCATGAAGCTTTAGGTTGAAAAAGAGGGTGAGTTCAAATAGACAGAAAAACTATGATAAGCACTTGCAACTAGCCAGACACCGTCCTCAGCACTTCACATCTGTTAACTCACTGCGTCCTTACAGCATGTTAAGGCGGGATGGGTACTGCCATCTCCATTTCACAGATAAAGAAACCGGGCCCTGAGAGGGACCGAGGTGCTCATCTAGTAAGCGGCGGGGTCAGAAGCAATGAGATATTATTTTATACCCAGAATCTGGCCAAAATGACAAAAGCTGTAACACCTACAGATGGTGAGAACATGGGCATTGCTCCTGGACATGGAAGCATTATGGCCATTTTAGGAAGTCATCTGTAACATGTTAATATTGAAATATTGCCTTTCCCTAGTACTCTGCTCCTGGGACTCTTCCATAGGGAGGAAAGTGCTAATAAGCCCTGCTTATCGTGGTTGCAAGAAAAATGGGGCGCCCAGTGAAAGCTTGTCAATAGGAAGCCGGTCGTGCACCCACGCCATGAAAATTATGCAGCCATTACAGAGGCTGCGTTAGGGCATGCGGGTGTTCCACGAGGAATTATGAATTGAAAAGGAAACAAAAACTGGGTTGCAAACTTGGCAGCACAAGAAAAGGAATAAATTTGAATCTCATCATTTTGCAACCTCTAATGAATGAATGCATCAATCACCATGGCCACAAACATCACCAAAATTGTCAACCAGACCTTGTACTTTCTAGGAAGGCTATACCCCTATCTATCACGTAGTGAGAAACACTGGACCTGAGTCTGATTAAGCCTCAGGAGCCAACTGTAAACTCGCAGGAAATACAGAGGAGAGGGCATGTAAAAGGAGACCCTGGGAATAAAGTCACCAACATCTAGACTGTGGGAAATGCTGCTGGACAGATGTATTCCTTTTCCAACAAATAAATTGCAAGAAAAAGAAAAGTGATAGAGGGGGAGGTTATAGATTTAAAAGAGACTCAGAAGCATGTGTAAGGGTTAGCCCTTATTTGGACCTGATTCAAGCAAACACTTTTTTAAAAAGCCATGTATAATATTTATCGGACACTTGGGAATTTGACATTGATTGGATATTCAAAGATATTAAGGAATTATTTAATTCCTTTATTTTGCTAATGGCTTTGTGGTTTAAAAAGAATCCTTATCTTTTAGAGTAACATGTGGATTATTGACAGGTGAAATGAGATGACATCTGGCATTTGCGCAAAATAATAAGGAAGCACAGAGAATGGGGATATAGATAAATGAGATGGCCTCTAAGTGGATAATTGTTGAAGCTGGATGATGGGTTATGTGGGGGTCATTATACTAGTCTTTCTTTCTATTTTTATAAAAATACTAGAGGCCCAGCACACAAAATCATGTGCAGGTAGGTAGCCTGCGATCAGGACCATCTTCCGCCCGCTCGCCAGTCCCCAGTCCCTCCTCACCACCACCCACCCTGTTCCCCTCACCAGTCCCCAGTCCCACCCCACCACCACCCACCCTGGTTCTCCATTCACCATCAGGCGATTGGGGCCAGTGGGTGGGGGGGAGGGACTGAGAGGTGGTCAATGCACCTCATAGCGACTGGTCCAGTGGTCGTTCTGGTCGTCACGCTGTTATGGTCGCTGGGCTTTTATTATATAGGATGTTTGAAATTTTCCATGATAAAGTTTTCCTAAAATGTATGCGAGGAGTGCTAGACATATTCCATTTGCCTCTCTGGATCCACTCTCTGTGCCTGGGCTCTTGTGACCGCAGTGAGTTTGGAAAAGGGGATACCTGAGAGAATGAAAGGAGGAAGGAAAGCTGATGAGTCACAGTGAGCTGGCTGCCTCCTCTAATCAACCACAAGTCTTAGCTCCTGCCAGGGCCCTCTCCACCCATCCCTTTCTACTGCTGGTCTCTCCTCTTGCCCCAGGCCACTTCCCCATCCCTAGTGGCTTCCCTGTACTCCGCCCACACTTTTAGAAACAGCCCCTGGTTCAACTTCTCAAATGACCCAATTTGAGCAGGCCATCTGTGTTTCTCTGGGCCCCATCTGATAACGGAAGGTAATCAGCAGCAACAGGAAGAATGAGGGACAAAGCCCAGAGTAGTGGGGAGGAGGCGGTGGGAGGGACTGAAGTAAGGAGAAGCAACAGAGGGCAGAGGTGACAGCCCAAATATTGAACAACTGGTAGACCACAGGCACTGAACAGTCAGAATGGGCTCCAGGTGTAAACAACTAGCACTGAGACTGGCACTGACACCTCCCACTGAGTCCCAGCTCTGCTGGAGTCGGATTCAGATCTGCAGGTTAGGATTAGTTGGGTCATTTGAACTCACATCTTCCCAGATGGTGGTAGCCTGCTGGTTAGCGGGACCTTTAGATTCACACAGCCCAGGGGACTCTCTGCTGGCAACAGGGGCTTCGGTGCAGATGGAAAGCCTTGGTGGCTTCTGGGAAAACAGCCCTTACCTTCTCTCAAGGGAGCTGGGGTGCGAAAGGTAAGTGCTGCCATCCTGGTCCCACACAACAAAGGAAACTGGGCGCGGGGTGACTACAAAGATCATGTGGTTCCCTAATTCTATTGAGCCAAAGCTTCTTTTAAAATATTTTAACTTTCACAACGTAACAAAAGGAAGATAAACAATCCAATCAAAAAATGGGCAAAGGACCTAAATAGACACCTTTCAAAAGAGGACATTCAGAAAGCCAAGAGACATATGAAAACATGCTCAAAGTCACTAATCATATGAGAGATGCAAATCAAAACAACAATGAGGTACCATCTCACACCCGTCAGACTGGCTATCATCAACAAATCAACAAACGACAAGTGCTGGAGAGGATGTGGAGAAAAAGGAACACTTGTGCACTGCTGGTGGGAATGCAGACTGGTGCAGCCACTATGGAAGACAGTATGGAGTTGCCTCAAAAATCTACAAATGGAACTCCCATTTGACCCTGTGATCCCACT
>NW_006282272.1:852197-854528 GCF_000327345.1 Myotis davidii
GAAATTTACAATAGTTAAGACAAAAATGGAATATCCCAGAAAGTATCATTAATTTCATTTAAATAATTCACATTATTTAAAATCCACTAAGATATGAAATCCCCTAAAATACCTAAGAGCTTAACTATCACTGGTAGACAGAAATAGACATGATTTGCCATGACCTGTTTGGCTCAGTGGATGGAGTGTCAGACTGCGGACTCAAGGGTCCCAGGTTCAATTCCGGTCAAGGGCATGTACCTTGGTTGTGGGCACATCCCCAGTAGGGAGTGTGCAGGAGGCAGCTGGTCGATGTTTCTCTCATCGATGTTTCTAACTCTATTCCTCTCCCTTCCTCTCTGTAAAAAATCAATAAAAGATATTAAAAAATATATTTTAACTTTCAAATACATGCATTTAACATGTTCTAGAGCTGATAGTTTAAAATGGGTCAGAAATAAAAAGTCAACCAGAAAGGTCTCCCTTTCATCCTCGTCCCCATCTGTCCAGGCCCCTTCTTCCCCGGACTAAGCGGCCACAGCAACCTTCCAGAGACTTTTTAAATGGACATGTACGTAAAGGTGAACGAACCTCCCTACTGTGCTCCTTTTAACATGCTGGGCGCTCTACTCTGCTTTCCCCGCTAAAAAACATATCGCAGAACTTTCCATATTGCTACATCCAAAGCTTCCTGGCTTTTTTGTTCCAGCTATGAGATATTCCATGATCCAGCAAAGTATGTAACTATCCCTGCTGGGGTCCAACCCCAGCAGGTCCAGGGGTTCCCAAAGGTGTGGACGGAATCGGCGAAGAAGGAATGACACGGAGACAGCGTTCAGTTGATTAGCAGCCTAGCCAGGATCTCCAGCCAAGTTCTGTTCAGGATCTCTCCAGCGAAGCTGGTCAGGATCTTCAGCAAAGTTCTGGTCAGGATCTCCTGCGAAGTTCTGGTTAGGATCTCCAGCCAGGTTCTGTGTCCATGTTCTCTTGCTAGGTTCTCCAGCCAGGTTCTCCAGGATCTCCAGCCAGGTTCTGTGTCTATGTTCTCTTGCTAGGTTCTGCAGCCAGGTTCTCCAGGTTCTCCAGCCAGGTTCTGTAGCCATGTTCGCTCACTAGGTTTTGACCTTGGTTAAAACACATAGCGCCAAGAAGGTGAGCAAACATATTAAGAACACTATGCCATGTACGCCAGGTCCCTTAAGACATATGCTGTGCAGATGTTTCTTCCCTGCAGCGACTGTGTCAAGCAGCAAGGATGGACCGGCTCCCAGCATATCCCGACTGATAGAAATGTGGGCTGTGTCCAGTGTTTTCCTGTTACTAACAATCCACGTGTTGAGTGAGTGAATGAATGAGCAGGTGCATGTTCACATGTCTAACCTTGTATGTGGACCATTTCCCATGTTTGCTAATATGTGGGGGTAAGTTCCCAGAAGTAAAATGACTAGGTCGCAGATCACATGCGCTTGTCATGTTGACAGCTACTGCTCACTCGACTTTCGTGATGTGGTGCCAGTGGACACTTGTACGCAGCCATGTCTGAGAGTGGCCACGGCCCCTTAAAGACGGCAGTGGCAGGGTGGCATGTCCTCTGCCGTTGCCTCAGTGGAAGTCAGTGCCCTGTGGGGTCCATCTACCCAGCTGGGCACTGACCATACCCTCTCTGATGCCAACATTCCTGAGCCCAGGCCAGACCGCCTGTATTCGTTTTCTATGGCTGTGTCACAAATTGCCACCAACTTAGTGGCTTAAAACAACAGGAATTGATTACTCACCGTTTCATGGGCGAGGGATCCTGGCACAGGTTAGCGGGGTCCACTGCTCCGGGCCTCACCAGGCTGAGCCCAGGTGCCAGCCAGACGGGGCTGTGACCTCATCTCAGCTCACGGTCCTCTTCCAAGCTCCTGCGATTGCGGGCCCAACTCATTTCCTTCAAGTCAGAGCATTGAGATCCCCATTTTCTTGCTGGCTGCCAGCAGGGGCCTCTGTTAGCATCTCCAGACCGCCCTCGGGTCTCAGCCCTGCGGCCCCTCATAACAAGCCAGCAGGAGAACCCCCTCCAGTCTGCGATGGCAAGATCTTGTATGATATCGCCTAGCTCCGTGGTCGGCAAACCGTGGCTCGCGAGCCACATGTGGCTCTTTGGCCCCTTGAGTGTGGCTCTTCCACAAAATACCGACTTCTGCACATGGGCAACAGAAAAAGAAAACAAGAAAAAGAAGAGAAGTTTCAATCGCACTGTACATGTGCGCCCGCATGTGGTATTTTGTGGAAGAGCCACACTTACAGGGCCAAAGAGCCGCATTTGGCTTGTGAGCCGCAGTTTGCCGACCACTGACCTAGGCCAGTGGT
>NW_006282272.1:854690-855345 GCF_000327345.1 Myotis davidii
AAGCCACAGTTGCCGACCACTGGTCTAGGGAAGGGGATGACAGGGCGTGTACACGGCGGCAGGGGGGGCGGGGCGGGCAGGAATCCCAGGGGCCATCTTAGAATGTCGCCTCCACCCCTTCATTTGTCCCTGAGCCGGCTTTGCTCAGCTGCTGGCTCCAGCCTGTGCTCTGGCTCCTGCTGCCCTGGAGCTGCTGCTGGTTCAGGGCTCCACACGACACCCCCTCCCTCCCTGGGCCCCAGGGCCCCCATGTTTACTCCTTGCCGAGACCACGTGCCAGCTTACTGACTGCCGGCTTCACGGCCATCCTCTCCTCAAGACCCAGTCATTTCCCCGGGGGCTCTCAGCCGCCTGCCTCCCGCATTAGTGTCCCTGCCTCGACCCAGCCGTGAAGGCTGGGCAGCCCTTCCCTTCCGGGGTAGGATTCAGAACCTGCAGGTGACTGACGTGGGCCAGCCCTAAGCCACCTGCTGCCCGCCTCCCTCTCCCTTCCTCGGAATACTCCATTTTGCACGGGGCCCACCCTGATTCAGAATGCTGCTGTCCACAGGGTCGTGTTTTAAAAACATGTTTCTCCCAGATCTTTTGATTCTCATACAGTCCCCTTTAGAATCGGAATGGTTGCCAAACCGGTGTGGCTCAGTGGATAGAGCGT
>NW_006282272.1:855506-856369 GCF_000327345.1 Myotis davidii
AATGGCTACATTATCAGTACAATTCCTTCTCACCTCAACACACAGTTCCTCAACTTCTTAGACTTATCGACAAGAACTCTGGTCCCAAGAGTCTCTCCTGTCCGTCCCCACCCCTCCAGCCCTCACTTTCCTACCAGCCTTCCCACCAGAGCACCGTGAGGAGCTGCACGGCATGCCCTCCAAAGAAACTTCTGACTTGACAAAACTTGTCTTAGTTTTTGCAACTCTGTTTGTCATGCTAGAGGTATTTCCCCCCAAAAGAACTATTTTCTGAGTCATCAGCAGACTGTTATCCTGTTACCATGGCTGTCTTCTCTCAAAGAAAATTTAGAGATTTTGAAAATTCACGTAGATGGGACTGAGACGTTTTTATCTGCAAATTCCTCTTTGGTGCGGATTAAAACTGTTGATGTTTTTATATGTAAGTTACTATAGTCAAATTTCACAAACATGCAGGGCACCAAGAGAGTTTTTTAAAAAAACATTTTTATTGATTTCAGAGAGGGAGCTAGAACCATCCATGATGAGAGGGAATCATGGATCGGCTGCCCCCTGCATGCCCCAGGCCTGGGCAGGGGACCCCCAGACCCCCCCTATACCCGGCTCCACTCCCCACCCAGGCCTGATGCCTTTGGCCCAGGCATCAGGCCTGGGCAGGGGACCCCTAGCCCCCTCCGATTACTGGCTCTGCCCCCCGCCCAGTCCTGATGCCTTGGCCAGAGGAGTTGACCCTCATCACCCTCCGATCGCCGATCACCGGATCGGCCCCCTGCCCAGGCCTAACACCTCTCTACCCCTACCCCCGCAGGGCTCCTCTGGCTGAGGCGTCCGGCCTGGGCAGCGTGGACCCGCAGCTGCAGTGG
>NW_006282272.1:856546-857591 GCF_000327345.1 Myotis davidii
CCCTGCATTGTGCCTACATATGCAAATTAACCGCCATCTTTGTTGTCAGTTAACTGCCATCTGAGTTGGCAGTTAATTTGCATATAGCCCTGATTAGCCAATGAAAAGGGTAGCTTCGTACGCCAATTACCATTTTTCTCTTTTATTAGTGTAGATAATATTATGAGATTAATAATTTTTAATGAAAAATTATGCAAAATGCAAGATAAGTAAGTTCTAGAGATCTGCTGTACAACATGGTACCTACAGTTAAATGTTAAGAGGCTAGATCTCATGTCAAGTGTTCTTACAAAAAACAAACAAAAACCCGAACTAGAAAACACCACAAAAGAAGACAAGGAAACTTTTGGAGGTGATGGACATGTTTAGTGCTTTGATTGGGGTGTATGCATTGTCCAAACTTATCAAGATGTGGACATTAGCCCGGCTGGTGTGGTTCAGTGGTTGAGCATCAACCCATGAACCAGGAGGTCACAGTCTGATTCCCAGTCAGGGCATGTGCCTGGGTTGTGGGCTCAGTCCCCAGTAAGGGGGCGTGCAGGAGGCAGCCAATCCATGATTCTCTCTTATCATTGATGTTTCTATCTTTTTCTCCCTCTCCCTTCCTCTCTGAAATCAATAGAAATATATTAAAATTTAAAAAATGTATGTTAAATGTATGTAATTTCTATATACTAATTATACACTAATAAAGCCAAAAAAGAAAATTATTCAATAACCTCAATCCTCAATACAATAATATTTTCATGTGCATTCCAGTCTTTATCAAGATACATATATATTTAGACATCGTTGTAAATGGGATACACTGACTTGCAAAAAATGTTAAAAGGCCACATGTACATAATCGTTTAACAACTACTGGCAACTTTTTATCCTGCAAAGTCCGCAGTAGCTGGCAATACCTGCCCACCTGGCCAGGCGGGACCTGTCTGCGTCCGGGCAGTGGCAGAAACAGCCGTTTCCTCCTGCTTCTCTTAAGGTGCATCAGCACCTCTTCCTGGCCCAGCTTTGGCCTTGAGCAGAATTGTGGAAGGGTGCAGAC
>NW_006282272.1:857643-858772 GCF_000327345.1 Myotis davidii
GTTTCTCCCTCAGAGAACACACCCCCTCCAGTGCTGCCGCCTCTCCCTGGGGCCTGTTCTGCTAAGAGTGTTGGCGTCTGAGTCCCACTCAAGGACTCGGTGTCTCAGCAGAAAATCATTGCAAGTGCAGCCTCAGGGCATCTCATTGGAGCAGGGGACCCTCTGAGACAGAAAGGTGTTCCTGAACTCAAGAAAGGAACCCGGCTGTTAGAGGGCCCCCTCCTCGAAGAGGCCCCGCCATGTGCTGGGGCTGAAAAGACAGTGAGACCCAGTCCCACCTCCAGACAGTTCAAGTTCCCAGCTTCCCGGCAGGTGCCTGCAGCAGCCTCCAATTATGCGCAGGCTGCCCCACCTCCGCTTAGAACAACAAGGGGTCCTGGACTCTGCGTCCACGGGCCCTGTCAGACAGGCCATCTGTGCCACTCCAGGTCCTGGCAGGAAGCAGATGGCACCCTCAGGTTGGGTAAACTGAGAGGCCCATCGGGGTAGGGAAACCGCAGACCAGAAGGAGCAGAAGGTAGGAGTGGTTACTGGAACTTCCAGAGAGAATTCTGGGAAGAGGGCCTCTGGCAGGAGCGCTGGCTTTTGGTTCAGGGATGCAACAAACCGGCCCTGAGACGGAGTAGAGAGGCGTTGGAGGGAAATAACTACCCTGATCGCTCCTCTCAGGCTCCCAGCTCCTGGCAGTGGCCAAAGGCAACTGGAAGGCGGAGGGCACAAGAAACAGCTGGCAGAGCCACCGAGGCTGGCGGGGCCCAGAGCGGATGGGGAAGAGGGGAGTGGATCTGGAGGGGCAAAAGGAAGCCATGGGGGGGCAGGTGAGGGGTGTTGAGGTGCTCTCTCTCCCTAGCAGTTCTAGCAGGAGGTGGGGCAGC
The DNA here is from genome assembly GCF_000327345.1 of Myotis davidii. Taxonomy (NCBI): domain Eukaryota; kingdom Metazoa; phylum Chordata; class Mammalia; order Chiroptera; family Vespertilionidae; genus Myotis; species Myotis davidii. Next base: position 858,519 of record NW_006282272.1, read on the forward strand.
CTCAATGGGACCCTTCTGCCTGGGGAGCCTGCGTTTTCTCTCTGTTCATCCTCCATGGGCCATAACAGGCCATGTTGCCCAGGAAGGAGGGAACCTGCGCCCATCCTGCCAGCTGTGTCTTGTCCCCTCTGCGAGGATCACACCCCTTCCTGATCCCTCGGGCTCCTCATGGCTTCCGGCAGCCAGGAGCTCTTCCCCTGTGTCTGTGAGGGTTTCATCAAGACTGTCTGCCCACCCCCCCCACCCCGGGTGCC
>NW_006282272.1:858872-863199 GCF_000327345.1 Myotis davidii
TCCTCTCGCTAAAACTTGACAAGTTGATAATTTAATAAACCAGCATGTTCACTTATAAGGTGAAATCTAAGAAGATTGTATCCTTGGTTCATTTATAAGAACCTTCTCTCCAAGCAAGTCAGACACGAAAGACGTGAAGGAGAGGTTTTATCCACTTTTCTTTCTATATATCCATTTTTATTCTTTATGTCCATTTTTACTATTTGAAGGTTTTTTTCATTGTTTAAAGTATTTCATATGTCACCTTTTCCCTCCCATGAAGGGCTTTTAAAACCAAGGTAATGCATTACTTTAAAAAAGTTATAACAATATTTGCTCTGGCTGGATACCTCAGTTGGTTAGAGCATCGTCCTGATACCCTAAGGTTGTGGGTTTGATCCCTGGTCAAGGCACATACAAGGAGCAACCAAAGCATGCATAAATAAGTGGAATAACAAATAGATATTTCTCTCTCTCCCTCCCTCCCTTCCTCCTGTCTCTAAAATAAATAAAATTTAAAAACTGTTAAAAATAAAAATTTATAACACTTTAAAAAAAGCATTGAGGCTAATCACAGCCAGTGACTTTGAATGAGAGGGATAATGGAAACGCAGTGCACGTAACGAGCAGTTAGGGGTGCAGTCTGGAATGCACATCTTAGACATGTAACGCAAAAATGCCAATGGGAGCTAGGGCCCTGCCGCTGAAGAGGGCCGCAGATTCCCCCTCCAGGTAGCCCTTGCTTCAAGGGGAGCTGGGCCACTACAGCTCCTAGCGGTGTCAGGAGTGTGTATGGAGACCTGAGTTAACTAGTATGGGTGTTTGATTCATTCTCATGATAGTCTGGCACCTGCGCGGGCAGGTGCTCCGCGACACCTCCAGTCAGCACCCCCAATGGGCTCTCGGTGTGTCCTCACCACTCGCTAGGCGACCCCACTGCAGCACTGACGTCCGCATTGCATGTTGTAAGTGACGTGGGGGACCGGCAGGCAGGGGCGTTGTTATTTATAGTCCGGAGTCACTTAACTATTTGTTAAGAACAAGACTATTCCTCACCCAAACTGTAAGCACGTCATTTGTTTCTGCTGCTGTTCCGTTATCCTTTACGACCCTGTCTACGTTCTGAGGACAGAGGGGGACACTGGTGACCAGCCAGAGGCCTATGCTTCCGGAGAGACTCGCTTCTTCCCTCCCCTCTCTCTGTCTGCCTTAGCCAACTGATTGGCTAAATTCTGGTTACTGACCTCCCGCAGGGAACAAAGCTAAGAGGTTAGCAGTAAGAGTTGGTTAAGGTTGAACTCGACTAGCTTCGTGAGGTGAGGGAGATATTAAGATGTGTGATTTAACTGTTAACCAGGGATACCTGTAGATTTGTGTGAACAACAATAGCTCAACAGCTCTGATAATTGCTAATAAAACTCTGGAAAAAAAGACTACAAGTATCTTGCCCTAATGGGTATTAAAACTTGCTATAGCCGAAGCCGGTTTGGCTCAGTGGATAGAGCGTCGGCCTGCGGACTGCAAGGTCCCAGGTTTGATTCCGGTCAAGGGCATGTACCTGGGTTGCGGGCACATCCCCAGTGGGAGATGTGCAAGAGGCAGCTGATCGATGTTTCTAACTCTCTATCTCTCTCCCTTCCTCTCTGTAAAAAATCAATAAAATATATTTTTTTTAAAAAACTTGCTATAAAGCCAGTGTAATCAAAAGAATAGGGCATTGGCACATGAACAGACAAGTAGATCAGGGGAATACAATATGGAAGAAAGAAATTGATTTTATAAGAATTTAATACAGTGTATAGTAAAGGTGGCATTTCAACTCAGTGATGGTTTTTTAAAATGGCACTAGAATAATTGGCTATTACATGGAAAATAAAGTCAGACCCCCCCCCCTTTTCAATTATAGATGGATTGGATGCAAAGGTAAAGCAAACATTCAGGAGGAAGCAAATTTAGGAGAGTATTAAATAATACCTAGGTAGGGAGACCTTCTTAAATAATACAAGAAACTCAGAAAGCATAAAGGAAATGAAACAGGTTTGATAATGTAGACAATTAAGATTTTCCAGTGGTAGAAGATACTGGAAAAAGTCAAGGGGTAACTAATGGGCTGTGGAAAGTGGTTGCAATAAATTTCAGACAAAGGATGAATATCCAGAAATTCAGTTGAACTACATGAAGTGGATGATAATCAACTGTTTGTAACCAAAACGAATGGCAATTTTAGTATTTCAACTCAATACCTGGGGCTTGCTTTTATTTATGTACTTTTTTTGGGGGGGGGTGGCTTCCATATGTTGACAAGAAAAAGACAACCTACTAGAAAAAAAGATGGCTATAAATTACAAATAGGAAATTAGTAGAAAATAAAATATACATAGCCTATATATAAATACATGATCATAAATACACTAGAGGCCTGGTGCATGAAATTCTTGCATGGGGGTGGAGGGGGAGGGTCACTCAGCCCGGCCTGCACCCTCTCGCAACTTGGGATCGCTGGCTCCTAACCACTCGCCTGCCTGCCTCATTGCCCCTAACCACTCTGCCTGCCTGATCGCCCCTAAACCCTCTGCCTGCCTGCCTGCCTGATTGCCCCTAACTGCTCGCCTGCCTGCCTGCCTGATCACCCCTAACCACTTGCCTGCTTACCTGATTGCCCCTAACTGCTTGCCTGCCTCATCGCCCCTAACCACTCTGCCTTGGCCCCCACTGCTGTGGCTTAATCCAGAAGGACATCCGGAAGGTCGGCTGTCCAGTCTAATTAGCATATTATGCTTTTATTATTATAGATAAGTAAATCTATACATATTCATGTATAAAAATGAAAGTTAAAGTAATAGGAAGAACATGGTTACTATCAAAGAAACAAAATAACAACTGTCAGTGAGTATGTGGAGAAATTAGAACCCATATGTACTGCTGGTATAAATGTAAAATATTACAGCTGCTACAGAAAATAGTATGGAGGTTCCTCAAAATACTAAAAATAGAATTACATATGACCCAGTAATTCCACTTCTGGGTATATATCCAAAAGAATTTAAAAGCAGGTCTTAAAGAAATATTTGTATGCCCATGTTCATAGCAACATTACTCATAATAGCTAAAAGATGTCAGCAACCCAAGTGTCCACTGACTGATGAGTAGATAAACAAAATGCGGTATATCCATACTAACACGGGTTCCTGAACCCAATTCTAATTTTGGGAAGGGTTCCCTCCAATAAATAATTCGCAGCCACTAGCAGTGTGTCTGAGAATTTAACTCAATTCTGAAACTACCGGGAGATAGCATCAGACTCCACAGGTTTAGGATTCAGTCACACAAGACCCACCGCCCCCCTGCCACCCAACACACACACACACACACACACACAGGGCTGGCCCGAGCTGGGGCATGGTGGCTCGCTGGGCCCCCCTGTCTCTGTCTATGTCTCCGCTCCGGACCTCACCTATGCATGCAACCTCCTCCTGTCTGGTTGTGACCTGCAGACACCAGCCCAAGTTACCTGTGCTTCTAATCGACTGGCATAGATTGGAGGTTCCAATGACCCCGCCCCCTTCCTTGGGTTCAATTAATTTGCTAGACCAGCTCACAGAACTCAAGAAAAAATTCATTTACTCACTACAGTCACTAGATTACCGATTTATTACAAAGGATATTAAAGGTTGACAAATCAATAGCCAGATGAAGAGATACATAGGGTGAGGTCCTGAACAAAGGAGATGTGAAGAGATTTTTTAGATGTGACTACCTTTTAAATCACTGGCCTTTGAGTAAAGCAGTTACCCTGCAAAATATAGGTGGGCCTCATTCAACCAGTTGAAGGCCTTAAGAGAAAAGACTGGGGTCCCTTGGAGAAGAAATTCTCAAAATTGCAACATAGAAATCCTGCCTGAATTTTCAGCTTGCCTGGCTTACCCTGTGGAATTTGGACTCAAGATGGCAACACATAGATGGTACTAGGTTTATCGGGATGATCACTTTGTAAGTTATATAAATGTGTAACCCCTGGGTTGTGCACCTGAAATTATACTGTACCTCAACTCTAATTGAAAAATAAAAAAATATATTAAAATACTGGTACATAAACTCTTACCTGAAATCTAGCCAACCCCCATTATCATCTTAGCCAATTCCTTAAAATAAGCTACCTGTCTCTGTGTCTTTATATATATGTACTAGTAGCCCATCGCGCGATACTGCGTGCAGTGGGCTGCCTCCCGCTTCCGTGGGAGCCGGCGGGAACCGCAGCTCGCCGCCAGGAGCTGTGCCGCTTCCACGGGAGGCGGAAGCAAGTGCCGGCGCCCACGGGAGCCCGGAGGGAGCTGCGCCACTTCCGCGG
>NW_006282272.1:863323-874381 GCF_000327345.1 Myotis davidii
CTATGCATGCAACCTCCTCCTGTCTGGTTGTGACCTGTTACAGCGTCCTGGCCTAATTTGCATATTTCCTCTTTATATATATATAGATATAAGCAGACACATCTAGGTACATATACACACAGAGATATGTCTATGCAGATATACATACCCTACTGGTTGTTTCTCTGGATAACCCTAATACATATATGTATTTGCATATTTTTGTATGAGCATGCAGAATGGTGTGAAAGAATATAAACCAAACTTATCACTGGTGATCTCAGGGGGTGGGGTTAGAGTGGGGAGGTATAGGTTTTTCCTAAGTGTCCTATGCTTTAACTGGGTACAAGGTGAAATACCTTTGCAAATAAACCAAAGCAAAAGAGAAAAAAACCGTATGTCATGTGGATTGTTGCTATATCATGGTAGGTCACATTAAATTGGGACAGGACTCCCAAATGCACACTTATTAAGTACCTACTGTGTGTCGATGACTGAACAAGACTAGAAACACAAATGTCAACAAATCATGATTTCTATTCTTGAAGAGCTCAGGAATTTGCAAACCTGGTACAACCAAAATGTCTGCATTTGTGGACTATTTCACGGTGCATTTAATGAGTTACATCTTCTTTGCTCTAACTGGTCTCTGCAGCTGTCATCCAGCACCGTGGGTGGTCCGAGAGGCCATCTGGGAACCGTGCCAATGCTCGTACAGAAACAGAGCGATAATAGTACAAAATACGCTTTGAAAGAAGTTAGTTGAGTTTCTTCTAGTTAATTAAGCCCAGTTTTGTAACACACAGATGAAAGGACCGAGGTTGGGGGTCAGATGAGTTTTCTACTTGAGGATCTCTTTTGAATTTATTTCCTAAGGTGGACACTGAACAGGGAGATTTAGAAAACTGTAGAGTAAGCCATGAAGCACATCACATGGGTGGGACCAGAATACAGCCCTGCGAGGACCAGCTGTAAGAGGTTGTTGCTGCATTCTAAGTAAGATCAGCCCTCAAGAGGCTGTGATCATTTCCTGTGGAGTGGTTAGGCTTTAGAATCTTCTGAGGCCTTTTAAAAATCACATTCCACCCTAGCTGGTTTGGCTCAGTGGGTAGAGCATCAGCCTGTGGACTGAAGGGTCCCAGGTTCGATTCCAGCCAAGGGCACCAAAAAAGAAAAAAAAATCACATTCCCAGGCCCCTTGCACAGAGACTGATTCAGCACGTCCTCCCTCCCACCCTCAGGAGACTTCACCTCAGATCTCTGACCGCAGGAAGTGAAACTGACCTGGGCCCAGGTGCAGCCCCTGAGACCACCCAGAACTGGTGCGGAGGCCCAGCTCCCCACAGGCTGCTCCCCACCGACCGTCACCTGCAGCAGGGATACTGCGGCAGACAGGCCTGTTGCTGAGACGCAGGTAACTTTGGCTCAAGGACTCCCCCTTGGCCTTGGCAAAGCTTCCCCAGACTGAACTGCAGTCTAGGATTCCTCCCTTTCCTTTCTCCTTGGGGGTCAGACCCGCATGGAGGTCTGCTGTTTCCCAGTCTTTTCCATCTCGTCTTGTTTTCTTTAATAAAATTCGTGCATGTCTGAACCCATCTTCGTGTCTGCTTCCTCCTTTCTGCACTCTGGGCCAGCTACACTGGAGATGCACCCTATCTAATAAAGAGGGAATATGCTAATTGACTGCCACACCCTCACAAGATGGCAGCACCCACAGCCACAAGATGGCAGCGCCCAGTCCCCTCAGCCCTGCCTCATCCGGCCTCAGCCCCCCAGTCCTGTCAGCATCCAGCCTCATCCAAACTCAGTCCCCAAGTCCCCTCAGCCCTGCCTCATCCAGTCGGAGTCCCCCAGTCCCCTCAGCCCAGCAGGGGAAGGCAGTTAGGGGCAACTGGGTCGGTAGGGGACGGCAGTTGGGGACGATCATGCTGGCAGGGGAGCAGTTAGGTGTCAATCAGGCTGGCAGGGGAATGGTTAGGAACCAGCAGTCCCAGATTGTGAGAGGGTGCAGGCTGGGCTGAGGGACACCCCCCCCCCACACACACACACACACTGTGCACAAATTTCATGCACTGGGCCTCTAGTAGATTAATACTGGCCAGTCCCTATACTCAGGGTTCACATAGGCTATTAAAGACAACAGAACCAAATAAATAATTACAACAGTGAGATCAGGGCAATGTGAGGTGATGCATAGGGCATTAGCAGGCCCCAGAGAAGTGGTATTGAACTCAGCTTGGAGCTAAAATGGAGAAAACCATTGACTAAGAGCGAATAAGAGGCAGCAGGTGAAAGGGCCGAGCAGAGGGAGGGTAAAAAGACATCCCAGCCTCTTGTGCTGCTGGGGCTGATGTTGTCAGGTCAAGAGTGTCGAAGAAGAGGCTGAAGAGGTGAGCAGGGGCTGGACACCAGAGGCTTTGGATGCTACCCTGAGGGTTGGACCCTTATCCTGGGGCCAGTGTTTCCCGGATGTTGGTCTGGGCCAGGCTACATGAGAATCATGGGACACCAGATGAAAATACCACCCAGGTGGAGTGCCCAGCCACAGGCGACTACATACGCATTTTCTTCTTCGTTTGTATAAAAATGTAGCCTTTCACGGTCTAGAGAAGGACAGAAAATCCATTCAAGTAGGTTTCCCCCTTATTTTCTAAAGAATTACTTGACTAGTCTCCCTTCACTCTGAAGTATCGTGCTACGGGGCCCATTGTTCTGGGAAAAGTTTTTGGTGTGTGTTGTGTGTGTGTGTGTTTTGTGTGTGTTGTGTGTGTGTTGTGTGTGTGTGGCTAAAGAGGTTTGTTTATTTGTTTGTTTGTTTTCTAGGCCAAGCAAAATAAGAAAGGCCTTGATCACGGTCTTCAGTGCAATGATTGAGCTGAAAAAACCCCCCTCCTTCCCTACCTTTGGTCCAGACATTTCAAGGAGAGAACTTCCCTCCAATGTGCCTGGCCTTCCCGCGTCTCCTCACTCCAGAACCCAGATCTCTACAGGTCCTGTTCTGGGGTTGGCTAGCTCAGGGCCACGGAAGAGCTTAGGCCCAAGGGCCCTGGCCTACGATGAAGAATGGCTGGTCTCTAGTGCTGGAGCCACTGACAGAAGTGGAGAAGCTGCATTAGCGGGGGTGGGGGCTCAGCTGAGGCAGAAGAGCTCTCAGGTTAGCCGTTGTGTGGGGGAGTCTAGGACATACAGGAATGGCCTGGTGACCATTGGCCTGACCAGTGTGGTTCAGTGGATGGGCGTCGACCTATGAACCAGGAGATCGCAGTTCGATTCCTGATCGGGGCACATGCCCAGGTTGTGGGCTCCGTCCCCAGTGTGGGGCATGCAGGAGGCAGCCGGTTGATATTTCTATCACTTCCTCTCCTTTCCTCTCTGAAATCAATACAAATATATTTAAAAAAAAACACAAAAAATAAAATGTGACCATCAGATGACACAGTAAGAGATGGTCCAGGAAGAAGCTGTAAAGAAAAGAGGGAACATTAGCATTTAAGGTGCAGACAGAGAAAGAAAAGCTCTTAGACAACAGAAGACTATGGTTCATGGTATTTTTTTAAAGCAAGCAAATGTGATCAAAACAACTGAAGTCACACCGAGTCCTCGCCCTGTGCCAGGCATTATTCTTAATCCTTTATCTGCAGTAACTCATTTCCCACAGAAACCCTCAGTCATCTGGGCAGATGCTCCTGGTGCCCTCCCACTGCCTGCGTCCGCCCGAGGGCTCTGCCCAGAGTACGGCTGGCTGGAGGTACCAAGGATTTTAAAAAATATATATTTTATTATTAACTTCAGAGACGGAGGGAGAGGGAGAAACATCCATGATGAGAGAGACTCATGGATCGGCTGCCTCCTGCATGCCCCACACTGGGGATGGAGCTGCAACCTGGGCCTGTGCCCTGACCAGGAATCAAACCTGACCTCCTGGTTCCTAGGTGGACGCTCAACCACTGAGCCAGGCCAGCTGGAAGTACCAAGGATTTGAACAACTCCATGAGCAGCCCTCAACCAAAGACTGTGGCTTGTGGGTGTATAAGTACCCCGGCTCCCTCACTGCCATATGGAGATGACGATCTGGCTTATGTTCTACACAGTTTTCCAGAGTTCCCAGTGGGAACAGGCCAGAGCGACCCAAAGTTCTAACTTGCTGAATAATCCACCCTTTCATGCCTTCCCTGTGTAGACTCGCTTCCCTACTCCACTGCCCATGTTTTCCTCCACCTTCCAGATAAACTACTTGCTCTTAAACCCTCACAGTCAGCTTCCATAGGAATTCAAGCTAAGATATAAATGAAGACCAGAGAAAATCTGAAAACAATTAGAGGAATATAAGCGTCTAAATGTACATAAAAAAACGATCACTAAGATGTAATGGTTGGTAACCACCAACTTGCCAGGGTTGACAAGAATGTGTATTTAAACTCACACTAAATCTTTTAAGAAGCAAAACTCTTCCAGGATCATAAACAACACTCAGGGTTTTCTCGCCTTTACCAGGTGTCGAAGCCTCCCCCCTTTTATTCTAGAAGAAAACACGATCCAAATGTCTCCTGAAAAAAATATGAGCTTAAAAGGAGCCCAAGTTTGCTTTTCTAAATCCTCTGGACTCAAACTTAGACACAGCTGTTGCCTGATTTTAGGGGGATCCTAGCTCTTTCCATTTGCAAATCTGAGCTCACTATGAAATACAATTTTATAAACTACATTTTAAGAGAACATAATAAAGACAAAAATATGTTAAAATGATCTCTTCGCATACCTCTCTCAACGCTGCTTTTCTAATCACTGAAGAGTAGAAATCCTACCAATACGTTTTGTTTTGTGTTGATTATACTATTCAAGCTTATGAAACTTTTCCTATGTTGCCATTTTTAAAATGTGTCAGAATATACCACCAAGCAACCAAAAAAAAGGTCAAATAAAACCCCTGTATTGAATTTCTAAAACTATGACAATTTAGCAGGATAAAGGACCAAGTGCGAAGAAAAGGGGGGAATTAGTGAAATGGCCACTGAGAATTTGTTGGTACTCCTTGATTATTTCTGTCAGTGGCCATTTATTTGCTTAAAACAGCTTTTGTTACTCACAGTTATAACATTTCGTAAGTATGGCGTTTTGTACAAGGGAACCTGGTTCAGTCAACATTTCCAATTATCAGCCACGTTGTGGGCCTTATTAAATAAATACTCTTGACAATATATAAACAAAAGACATTGAAGCATGTAACAGAGGGAAGGGGGGAGTGGGAAGAGATTAACCAATGAACTTACATGCATATATATATATATAACACATGGACAGATAATGGTGGGGGGGGGGACACCTGGGGAGGAGGGGGAGTTGGGTGGAGGGTGTCAGTGGGGGGAGGGAGAGGGACATCTATAATAGTTTCAACAATAAAGATACATTTTTGAAAAGTTTTTCCCACTGACCCCCTCCACCCCACACCTGCCCCTGAAAAATGTTCTATATTTGCTTGTTGCTTCCACCTGATTCGGGTAAAATGTGCAGTCAAGATATTTGGGAAAATTGCTATTTACCTCTAAACGTTGCTAAGAAAGCTGCCCCTGCTGTCCTCCATGACGATGCATACGTATAAGAACATGAAGAAGCTATTTGGGGCCTGGAAGACAGACTCTGCATCTTGAGGTAAAAGCTGTTTACCTGGAGACAAAGTCTTGCCATTGCATTGGAATCAGTGTTACAGCATACACAGAGCAACAATATTCATTTATTTGAGGCCTATTTGATACTAAAACTCTGGACTTTTCTTTTTCTTCCATCCAATGAAACTACATGTAATGTTTAAATTTCTATTTTCATAGAGAGTCACTGGCAAGCTCATTTGGTATTGTTTTAAAGGCCACTTTAATATGGTTTGGCTCATATATACCATATTTGCATTAAGATAATTGGATAAAACAGCATGGAAACTGTAATAACCACCATTACAAAAGAAACAGTAAGTGCTAACATATATTCAATGCCTGCTGTGTGCCAGGCATTCTTTTTTAAAAATCTATTTTTATTGGTGTCAGAGAGGAAGGGAGAGATAGAAACCTCAATGATGAGAGATAATCATTGATCGGTTGACTCCTGCATGCCCCACACTGGTCATGTGCCCTGACTGGGAATCAAACGGTGATCTCCTGGTTCATAGGTCAACGCTCAACCACTGAGCCACACCAGCTGGGCTGCCAGGTATTCTTCAGACATACTATCTCATTTTAGTCTTATAACACATCTATGAGGTGAGTCTCATTATTGTCCCTATCTATACTAATAAAAGGGTAATATGCTAATTAGACCAGACATCTTCCAGATGTTTTCTGGACATCCTTCTGGACAAAGCCATGGTGGTGGGGGCTCAGGCAGAGCCCAATTGTGAGAGCAATGTCTGACTGCTGGTTTAGGCCCAAAACCAGCAGTCAGACATCCCCCAAGGGGTCCCATATTAGAGAGGGTGCAGGCCAGGCTGAGGGACCCTCCCCCCATGCATGAATTTCATGCACCGGGCCTCTAGTTTTAGAGATAAGAAAACTGACACAGAGAGCTAAAGGACTTGCCCAAGGTCAAACTATGAGGGGTAGCAGAGCAGAGTTCAAACTCAGCACCTAGACAAGCTGTTGGAGCTAGTTTGTAGTTAGCCCTACCTGAGCCGGCACAAATCAGTTGTCTTAAGCAACTGCCAAACACATGAGAGCCCAAACCTAGATTTGTGTCTATACTTGTCCAGAGATGTTCTTAACTAATAACCTTTGTTTTACTTTCCAAGTGGCTTTACTTGTGTCAGCTTTGAAGTCAACTTCACGCCAGAGGAATCATTCACTCTGAGAACTGAGTCTAGGGGCCTGGGGTCATTTGCCAAATTCAGAGGATGCTAGAGGTTGGCTGAGGGGACTCTGGAAAGGACCGGGCTGTATAATAACTTATTGGCCCCAGTCTTGCCTCATTCTTCTAGTCCCATCTTCTTCTACAGCCCTCATCTACCACCGTACTAGGCTGAATAACGTCACCCAAAGATATATCAGGTCCCAATCCCTAGGACCTGTGACCTTATTTTTTTTAAAAAGGGCCTTTGCGAGTGTAATTAAGTTAAGAACTGTGGCATTAAGAGATTATCCTATTATTCAGGTGGGTCCTAAATGCTATCACATTTATTCTTAAAAGAGGGAGGGGCAGAGGGAGATTTCACACACACACACACACACACACACACACACACACAGGACTGTGAGGATTGAGGCAGAAATTGTAGGGATGTGGTCATTAGCCAAAGAATGCCTGCAGCTCTAGAAGCTGGAAGAGATAAGCGGTGGATCCATCCCTAGAGCCCCTCAGAGAAGTGTGGCCCTGCCAACACCTTGACTTTGGCCCCGTGATACTGATTTCAGACGTCTGGCCTCCAGGACTGAGAGAACAAATGTGTGTCCTTTTAAGCCATCCAGTTTGTGGTCATTTGTTATGGCAGATGCGGGACACTAAAATACATAACCATTAACCCCTGCCGAGACCTTATGTTCCCGCTTTGAAGAAGAAACTGAAGTGCATCTCAGTGAGTGGTTTAGCAGGCCAATGGGTGTCTGGACTATAATTCAGCATTTCCCTCGGTGACTAACATCAGCACAGAACATCACTGGTGTGCGTCAGGAGGCGCCTCCTAAGCCACGTGTCCCTCTTTAGCTCTCGCCTGCTGCTGTTGCTTCTGCCCTGGGTCACCCCACCTGCGCAAGCATCCCAAGACCTTAGAGTCGCTATGCTCTTCTAATGAAGGGGACATGCCATATTTCAAATGTCCCTGAGGCGGTGCATGGAGAGGTCAATGATGTGTGGTGGAACTCTGCACTTTCTGCCTTAGGCTCACGTAACAAATGAACATTGGTTCCATGCCTCTGGCTGCTTGGCACCTCTACATACCCTCCCTATGTTAGGAGAATTTGTACATTTGCCTCCAGGGACAGAAGGTAGAAACTACGTGGCTCAGTGGTTGAGCGTCTACCTATGAACCAGGAGGTCATGGTTCCATTACCGGTCAGGCACATGCCTGGGTTGAGGGCTCCAACCCCAGTAGGAGGCATGCAGAAGGCAGCTGATCAATAATTCTCTCACATCCTTGATGTTTCCCTCTCCCTCTCTGAAATAAATATATATATATCCTATATAATAAAAACCTAATATGCAAATTGACCGAGTGGCAGAATGACCACTTGCTCAATGGCGACCCCCAATCGCCCCGCCGGTTGCCCTGAAGAGGGAGGCGACCCCACAGATCGGCCCTGATTGCCAGCCAGGCCTAGGAACCCAACCCATGCACAAATTTCGTGCACCAGGCCTCTAGTGTGTGTGTGTGTGTGTGTGTATACACACATATGGTAGAAACTTATTTTCTCAGCCTTACCTGCAGCCAGGGAGTAGGGATGCAATGATGCACTCACAGAAGAGTTTGATTTGGACCAGTCAAGGCACAGGCACAGGCACAGCACGGAATCCATCCCAGTGAGGACGTGGAAACTTCCAGGCTTCAGGAGCGCAGTGGCCATGGTCCCAGGGGAGCACCCTAGACTCAGCTCTGGCGTGCAGTGGGAGCGGTCTAATGGCCCAGTTCGGGCTTACAAGCCTGATTCTCTCACAATCCTAGAGTTTCTGGGATCCTACTTCCCTCAATCCCAATCAAAATGGATGTTGTTTGCAACCAAGAATCTGCCTGATGCGCCTGCCACGTGGCTCTGTGTCACCGGCTCGCTGCGTGGTTGCTTCAGGAAGACGACGGGCCTGGCAGGCAGTCCGTGGGGCCTGGTTACCCTGACACCTACTTCTTGTAACCAAGCTCTCTGTAGCCTATCGGCGGTAAATGGTAGCCTCAGGCAGACAGGTATCTGGAATTTTGTTAGCCGGTTGCAGCAGTGAGCTCAGAAGTGTGTGCTGGCCCTGCCGTTCACGTGGTGGCCCAGCTGAGCGCACTGGAGAAAATGAGAGGCTCACTCTAGTCAGCAGCCCACGCAAAGGGGGCAGGATTCCTCCCAACGAGCCATAGGATGGCATCGGGGAGGTGGAGTTCTGCAGCTGAACTTATGAAGACCTAATGAGATGAAAACTCCTCAAGGGCAGAACCTCATGACCTTCTCTGGCTCCCTGGTCTAATTAATAAAAGAATTGACTGATGCTCACGAAATAGATTGCCAAACCTACTAATTTAGGGTGGTCTCAAACCATAGTCCAGTGGTTCTCAACCTTCTGGCCCTTTAAATACAGTTCCTCATGTTGTGACCCAACCATAAAATTATTTTTGTTGCTACTTCATCATTGTCATGTTGCTACTGTTATGAATTGTAATATAAATATCTGATATGCAGGATGGTCTGAGGCGACCCCTGTGAAAGGGTCGTTCGACCCCCAAAGTGGTTGCGACCCACAGGTTGAGAACCGCTATTCTATACTCTCAGTGGAATGTGACCTTTTCCTGAAACCAGGACCCCAGGGACAACCCATCAGACTTCCTTTCACCCTCACACAGACCTGAATATACCACCTGATGGCAAAGAGGTTGTGTAAGGACCAACTTTTAATTAGTGATCCATTCACCATTAGTGGTTACAGTCAAAAATATACTTGAAAACATGTCTCAGGGCTTATCTCAAGATCAAATATTTGGCACTTGTCATCTGTGTTTAGAACCCTGAAGAACTCAAATGGAGGGCATTCTGGTGCATGGGAATCATCGGTTTCACACGATTTGTGGTTTGCTTAGTTCCTCATTTTCCTCTCAATGTACATATCCATATAATTACATAAATTATAGAATAAGTATAGTTGGAATTCCATCCTTATACAAAGTTTCCACCATGTGTGATAAATACGGTATCTTTAGGAAGATCTCATTTCAATGGACTTCTTTCCTAGGTTAAAAACCGTACACTTTTTCAATTTGTTTCATCAATCTGGGCCTTTATTTTCCAAGTTTCTAACAAAAGAAGAGTTAAATGCTTATTCCTACGAGATGGTGTTTTAGTTTTTACGTTCTGGGAATTCTATTAGCTTTAGCCCAGAATCACCTGGCTGGTAGTTTAAACATCAGTTCACTGCAAATAGGTCTGAATTTCCATCCATTTCCTACTATACGGATGCCATTCCCATTCTTGCTTGCGAGCCTTATTGTGGTGCCCCCCAGCCCCATCCTGAACAATTAGACTGGCTTGTAGGTAGTGACTTCCACGATAAAGCAACGTGTCATTCCAGCAGCGAGGCGCTGGGTTTCTTTATTAGCTGGGAAGCTAAGAACATTACAGTGCACAGGGTGCATATAATAAGAGCTGCGTGGGGGCCTGTTAACGTGGCAGGGCCACGCGCAAGTGCAGTGAATTATTGCTCCTGTCAGCCATTTGAAACTAACTGCAGCCACAGAGAAGGGCATCACCCTTTAACCCCATTTGGTTAGGATATTGACTTCTCTCCCCCATCTTCAGGCACCATTGTACCTTTTAGAATAGTGACGTTCAAGCGTTTCTGAGGGCAGCTCAAATACACTGTACATCTCTCACACCGAGAGAAATATAAAACGGCTTAACAAAACCATATTTACTCTCACTACTGTGCTGATCATTTCTACTCTGGTCTAATTAATAAAAGAATTGCCTGATGCTATCACTAAATAGATTGCCAAACCTACTAATTTAGGGTGGTCTCAAACCACAGTCCAAAGAACACAATTTCAGAAACTATTCCTCAGATATTCAAATAATAAACTGGAAACATCTTTATTTCTTCAACTCTTTTTGCTACTCTGAGATTTACTTCCATATTTCTAAATAATATGAATATACTCCTATTTCTCTTTTTGGCCTTTCAAATGAATAATCCACTTGCTTCTTATGGAAAGTGAACCTTTAGCTCCCTTCCACGCTCCTTCTTCAAATATACACATATTTCCCCTCGTTAGCTCCCAATATCTCGTGTACTTTTTAAGTCAACATCCATGTTTATATTATCGTGGTTGTATGTAGCAGTTAGGGTCCTAGCACACGCCAATTGGGTGATTTGAGAAGAGTTTAATAAGGGACCATTTGTAAACATGGGCGGGGTGTA
>NW_006282272.1:874429-894620 GCF_000327345.1 Myotis davidii
TTACCACTCGGGCCCCAAAGAACCTAGAGACCAAGAGCTCCAGAGGCAGGGAGCCTCCTGCTGCAGCTGGAACTGCTGTGAAGACACGTAGCCAGCCTGAAATGACCACAAACCCCTAAGGTCCTTCTCCCGCCCTCTCCTCCCCGGCTGGGCCCCTCCGCAGGCAGAACCCACCTGGAAGCCGGAGGGCACAGGAGTGTGTAGGCAGAGTTCATCGAAGCCTGCCTCCTGGGCACCGAGCCGCTGGGGACGGGTAGGTGGGTGTGCGAGGCAGAAAGAACACCATGGGACGTTATGTAACTCGGAGTCACAGCTCGGCCCCGGCCATGTTCTTTCCTCTCTTGAATAACTCGCATTTGCCTTGAGTTAATAATTGGCTCTTTTTCTTAAAAAACTGTTTTGGTTTCTTGTGCTTTAAATGTAGTGCTTATTATTACTACTAATAAAGGCTAGGAATGGAAAAAAGGACAGGCCTCTAACCCCCCGCTGCCTGCATTCCCCACTCCCCACAGGCAACCATTTTCTCTTCTAACCGTTTCTTCTGGTGTTTCCCTTCCTATCACGACACAGCGTGCTTGTAGTGACAACTCTGGCTTTGTGCAGTGTAGGGAGGCATTATCGGTTGATGGCTCAATTTGAAAAATGAAGACTTTTGCTATTTCACTAATTTCCCTTCTCCTGGCTTAACACATACAGCCACACTTTCCAGCCCCCAAGCCTCCCAATACAGTATAGATATAAGATCATGTGGCTAACCCAATATTCATTCTGTATATTACCATGATTATGTAAATGTAATTCATCACTAAGTTGTACCCCGTGATTACTTTTCCTTGCTCACTCAGGTTTTTCTTTGGCCTGGAATTAAATTTTAAATTAAAATTCCTTGGTTTTCTCATTTGTGTCATTTCCTATAGACTTATAATAAATTCATCCCCCAAATCTTCCTTTATTGTCTAAGTCTCCTTTCAATATGTTCAAATTCATCAAGTATTCCATCAATTTCATCTCCTTGAAGAATTAATATTTGGCCTGTTCCGATCTCTATCTGTTCTCTCTGTTCCTGGTTCAGCTGCTGTCTTAGACTTTCCTTTCACTGTAATCCTGGGAGCTCCTGTCTCCTTTCTCTTGAGTTACATCTTCCATTTCTTGGTCTCCATGTCTTCCTCTTTCTTGGTTCTATCCCTTGTTTTGAAGCAACAGTTCCAGTAGCTTCTGAAAATTGGGTACATCGGAGATAAATTTTTTGAGACTTTGCCTATCCAAAAATGTGTTTGTTATTCTTGTAAGTGCCCTGACCAAGGATTGAACCCACAACCTTGGTGTATGGGGATGATGCTCTAACCAACTAAGCTACCTGGCCCGGACAAAATGTATTTATGCTCACATTGATTGACTGTTTTGAAGGTATAGAATTCTAGGCTGGAATTCATTTTCCTCGGCATTTTGAATGGTTCCAAATGTTGCTGTTGATAAGTTCACACCCATTCTGTTACATGACCCTATGTAACTAATTTTTTTCTGTCTCCCCTTATGGTCATAAGATGGCTGCCACATTTCCAGGAATCGCACCCCCACACTACAATATGTAGTAGAAGAGCCATCTCTTTCTTCTGTGTCTTTTTAAAAGGAAGAAAACCTTTCCCAGAAATTCTTCACTGACTTCTTTCCCCACATCTTTGGCCAGAGCTGGGTCACAGCCTGCATTTAATTCAATCACTGACAAAAGGGAGTAGGATTACTCTGATTGGCTTGGACCATCATGCGTGAGATAAGGTCCCTTTTTCTGAGGAATCGATATCTGAACAAAATTAGGATCTGTTAGCAGGTAAGATGTGGGATGGCTGGTGGCTAGGCAACCAATAATGTATGTTATAGAATGGGGCATCTGACATATAGTAAGCATTTAATATACTAGTATATTAACTACTGTTATTAACTATTTTTAAAATATATTTTTATTGATTTCAGAGAGGAAGGGAGAGGGAGAGAGAGACAGAAACTTCAATGATGAGAGAGAATCATGGATCAGCTGCCTCCTGCATGCCCCGCACTGGGGATCAAGCCTACAACCCGACCAGGTGCCCTAACCGGGAATCGAACCATGACCTCCTGGTTCATAGGTCAACACTCAATCACTAAACCACACTGGCTGGGCTACTGTTATTAACTATTAATAGCTATGTGAACTTATTCAAGTCACATACCTCCTAGAGCTCCAATCTCCTCATTTTAAATATGTGAATAGGATTATCTGATTTGTTGGGTGGTTATAAAATTAAGAGATGACAAATATGAAGTCTTTGTGCTTAATAAATGATAGCCATTTATCATAGTTGCATTTCATTATTGCCAGAGTACTTGGGCAGCAAGTTGAGGTCTCTAACAAAGTTTCCTGAGGTTGGCCCCAGCCAGGTGTAACTAATTTTTCTCCTGCAGCTCACAGAATCTTTCCTTTGTCCCTTGTGTTCTAAAACTTCATGATTATGTGCCTTGTTATAGTTGTTATTTTTTTTTTCTCAGCTCATGCACAGTGAGCCCTTTCAATCTGGAAATGTATCCTTCAAGGCAGAGAAATTTTCTTGATCATGTCTTCGATGATTTCACCCTTCCATTTTCTATATGCTCTTACTCTAAAACTCATTATTCACATGTTGGACTTCCTGACTGACACAATGGTTTTATATCTTTTATCTCCCATTTTCTTTTTGCTCCATATTCTGGAAGATTGCCTCAACTCTTATTGAGTTTTTCACTTCTGCTATCCTATTTGTAATTCTTTCCTATTCTCTAAATATTTTTTTATTTGGTTGCAATGTCTTCTCTTATTCTCAAAAAATTAAAATTCCAAAAATGATATCTCTCAGCATAGTTTCCTCCACGATCTTTTTTTCTCAATGTTTTAGCCTCTGTCTTGGATCTTAGTTTTCTACAATGTCTGGTAGTCCTAGGCTACTTGCTCACATTTAATATCATAACCTGAAACCTGATTGGAAGCGAGCTTGGTGGGGGTTACTGATGGTAGATGTCACTGTACTATAGCTAGCCTTATCCTGTATAATAAAAGCCCAGCAACAGAATGGTGGAATGACCCGAACAACTAGTCGACCAGTTGCTATGACATGTACTGATCACCAGGGGGCAGACACTCAATGCAGGAGCTGCCCCCTGGTGGTCTGTGCACTCCCACAGTGGGAGTGTTGCTCGGTTGAGTGGGATGAGCGGTGCTCGCACAGTGGCTGATCCCCGCAGGCCATGCCCCCCACCAGTGCATGAATCCCTTGCACTGGGCCTCTAGTATTGATATAAGATTCTCAGAGAAGCTTCCCACTCCCTTCCTGGAGAATATATATCTCACTTGCAGTGGAGGTCATTTGGGAAAAGATGGCTGAGGTCTTGATGTTTAGCAAGCCTTCACTTAATCCCTATTTTTAATATAGGATCCCCCTCTCAATAGTGCTTAACGTCCCCAGTCCAGAGACATCCTACGCTCCAGAGAACAGTATTCAGGTGCCACGGAAGGAGCAGCAGTTGCCTTGCTGAGGTTGGAGATCTGGGTTCGCATTTGCTTCTAAGACCAGTGCTGCCGGTTATTATGCTATTGTCTCCCAGCTCTAAGCCCAACTCTCCTGTACTCAGCTTTGCAACACTGTGGTTGGGACCCTGAAAACCATCATTTCACCAGCTGTTCTCTGTTCGGCTCTGCCCATAGAGGGCAACAGAGGGAAACTGGAAGGCTGGGGAGACAAGGGCAAGCTACTTCCTGTTTTCTTCCCACTGCTGTGAGTAGCACCCAATGAAGTGTCACTGCAGCAGCAGGGCCTTCCTGCAGCAACAGCTTAAGTCAGTTTGCAGTGTTTCCAGCACTCACAGAACCAGCCTGATCATGGCCCCCACGCCAGCGACAGGAGCCCTAGCGGAGCAGCAACCCCTTCTCAGCGGCCTGGGTCCCAGTCCCACAGGCCCCTCCTCCAAGCTTCTAGGTTCTAATAATTCCATCCTTTCCCCCTTTCCCTGCAGCCCTGGGAGTGATACCTTGCAGTCCTCTTTTTACCCTTTCAGTTATCTAGTTAACAACTTTATGCCTAGTTAGCAGTTCTTTATATTAAATTCCTTCTATTGAAATAATTGGTGTGGTTTCTGTCTCCTGACAGATCCTGGCTGATACACCCACTTTCAATGAAACCTCTCATTTTTTCCAGCCCCATTTATACTCCCCTTTCAGAGGTATGGGTCGCTTCCAAATCCGGAGTCTTTCTGGAGTTTCACACCAGAAATTAGCTCGCTTCGGCCTCCCTACCCTCTTGAGAAACTTGAGACTTGGCCTCATCTGGTTGGCTGGGTCAGTCACTGCTTGTCCATCTGCTTTTTTGCTCCTAAAATTTTGTTGCTGTTTTCTCTGCCAACCTCTTTGTCCCTTTAGAGTTTTTGCTTTTTTAAAAAAAGTCTTGTTTATTGTCTTAATGTAATTTGGAGAGGAAACTCGTTGCTTTAAAAAATAAGAACAAGAGACTAATGTTGAAAGGGAATGGCAGCAAACTAGGAGGAAATATTGCCACAAGAAGTGGGTGGCTGTCCCCCCTGGGGAAGGAGAGTGCAGCAGGGTCCAGGAGGAGGAGGCAGGGGCACTTCATTTACTCTGGTCCTACATCCTATCTGCGAGCTTCAATCATCCTGTGCGTGATCAGTTTCACAATTTTTGAGCAGGTAAACGTCAGCGTACAACTGTTATCAGTTGGTGTGTATCCGCTGCATAAAACTGAAACTTGACCACAGAGGTCCAACCAAAGAGGAGTATAGTTTTCTCCCATAATCAAGTTGAGGGGAAGGCTGCCAGGATTAGCACACTATCTCCTCAGTGGCCATGGGCATCTAGGCTCCTCTTAGCTTTGGGTAAGATCACGCTTCTCTTTTGTCTTTATGCTTCACCTCTGAGTACCACATCCATATTCCAGGAAGATAGATGGCAGAGGACAAAGGGCAAAAAGCCAGAGACAAGCTAACTGAGTTGGCCCCTTTAAAAAGTGTTCCTTGTACACTTGAAACTAATGTTATGTTATATGTTTACTAGAGGCCCGATGTACAAAATTCATGCAAGGGGCTCAGCTCTCCAAGCCCCAACTGCCTCGGCCCTCGCAGCCCTGGCTGCCTCGGCCCTGGCAGCCCAGCTTCATCCAGAATGGACGACCATCGTGTCAGATGGTCATTCTGCTGTTCTGTCTAATTAGCATATTAGCTCTTTAGTATATAGATGATTGAAAACTTTTTATTTTTCCCTTGAGTGTAAGGATTTAATTTTTTTAAACCTTTGCCTATACAATTTAAAATAAATCAATAATGAAGTTAAAAACAAAAGTGAGCCTGGCTGACGTGGCTCAGGGGCTGAGCGCTGACCTATGAACCAGGAGGTTGTGGTTCAATTCCTGGTCAGGGCACATGCCCGGGTTGTGGGCTCAACCCCTGGTGGGGGGCATGTAGGAGCCAGCCAATCAAAGATTCTCTCTCATCACTGATGTTTCTATCTCTCTCTCCCTCCCTCTCCCTGCCCCTCTGAAATCAATAAAAAATATATTAAAAAAGCAAACAAACAAAAAGCCAAAAAACAAAACAAAAGTGAAACCAGGCCTTTATATGTTTAAATCATGATTACAATCTATTTACGATAAAATAAAAAGTAAAAACTAAAATCTGCGGGAAAGCGTGTGAAAAAATGAGACCATGCGGTGCTTACTTAAAGAAGTTTACATTTAGGGAAACTAAAATGCTTACTCTCGGGTTATTTACTGTGAAGTGTCCACATTATGGAATGAAATGTGTGTGAGCAACCGTCTCACAAACAAACCATGCTTGGCCCTGTGCGTCCTGGCACTGCTATAACCAACATTAAGTCACGATATTAAGCCAGAATTTGATCTCGCCTATTTATTGTCAGATTTAAAAAATTATGTCATAAGTACTTGCAACATCTGCATATACACTGAGTGGCCAGATGATGATGACCACCCCATCAGTACTTCATCGACACTTCCAAAAATACTGAATATTGAAAACTTCCTAAGCAAATACTCTCAAGGTTGTATTGTTATTATTATTTGCATAACTAATTCACTTCATTGTATTGATGGGGTGGTCATAATAATCTGGCCAGTCAGTGTATAAGTCTGCCTAAATGTATGTGCATGAAAATTGGGTAATGGAGTCGCAAGTGGTCCACTTTTTTCTTATAAATGCAGATCTATGCAGGATGTACCCTCTCTCTGAACATTACTAGGAGGCAAACACAAACTTTACATACATATTTTATTGCTCTTTTGTAATGTGTTTTTAAGAACGCTTTCCTGAGTGGCCCAGGCAGCAACTTAGCTTACGCCTCATTGTCCAAGACTGTCGCAGGCCACTCCAAACAAAGAAGTGTGGGAAGGTGACACTTTTCCCTGGGCAGGCGCCCTCCACAAAAGCAGGGCAGCTCCGCTTCCTCATGTGGGCAGGGGAAGAGAGAGGCAGAGGTGGCTATCTCCTCCCCTGCCCACGCAAGGGAGGGGAGCTGCATCTGGGCAAAACGGATAGTCTGTAGCCAACTAACAGCATCTGCCACAGTTGCTATTAGGATTCAAATAGATAATATTTATAGAGCCCTTAGCCCAGTGTCTGGCACAGAATGATCACCCAATAAATTCAAACCTCTTTAAAAACTACTCATCCCTAGGTATCTGGCCCATTAAAGAGGGGCAAATGAACAAGAGAAGCAAACAGAGAGTTTCAGTAATCCTATATAATAAAGAGCTAACATGCAAATGGTCATCATGTCCTTACGCCAGAGCCGGGGAAACCTGAGGCCAGGTGGGGGGACCTGACGCCGCACCCCCTGCCCCCGCGCTGGGGCCAGGGGATCTGAGGCCGCACTCCCCACCCAATGGGGCTTGACTGGGGACCTGAGGCTGTGCCCCCTGCCCAGCGGGGCTTGACGGGGGACCTGAAGCTGCGCCTCCCCCCGCCCCGTCCTCTGGGGATTGATGAGGGTGGGGCTGGCCGGCACTGGGTCTCACATGATTTCGAGGTGCATGTGGGTGGGCAGGGACTTGACTCTGGGTCCCACAGCACGCCCCAGACTCTGACAGGAGAGAGATTTTCATGTACATTTTACTAATTTTCTTTCATCTCTGACCCTTCTATTATAGAGAAAGGGCAAATAGCAATATTAAAATAGTTCCTCTAATTCCCTTTTAATGTGCACGAATTTCGTGCACCAGGCCACTAGTACTACCTATAAGAAACATTGCTGATCTTTAAGGCTTAGTGCTGTGGTTTTTACCTTAGTTTGTGGTTGCATGTTGAGAGAGTATAACTGCTTCCATGGAGAAAGTCTAGTGCATAAAATGTACCTGCAAGTTGGCAGGTGAGGGGAAACATATTGCACGTGGCTTATTTGTTGTCGCACACTTATAGCTTGCTTTCAGCTCCATCTCCACGCTGGAGAAGGGAACTCCCTCCAACCTTCCATCCTATTTTGGTCACCTACTCACTCTCTTTAGAGCAGGGCCTCATTTGTCTTTTCCTGCACTAGAAGCCTGTGTTCTCTCTCATTGGTATTTAGTTGGCTACATCACCTAATAAATGAGTATTCATAACGTTACGAAGAACAACATGGCATTAAAATATGTGTTGTGTTGGTGAAAATGCTGTTGGCTATAAGGAGAGACTACTTGGCTGAAACTGGCTTGAAAAGAATGGCATTTATTACCTCATATAATATGTCTAGAGGCAGGTGGTTCCAGAGTTGTCTGATGCAGGGGCAGGAGCTTACCAAAGATTCAGGTGCTTTTTTCTTACTGTTGCACCATCTTTAGTATGTTGGGCTTTATCTTCACAGTTTTGCCTCCTGATCACAAGATGGCTGCAGCTTCAAGTATCACATCCTCACAAAAAAAGCAAAATGGGCCAGTCAGGTCTCCCTTCCATCACCATTTGTTCCCCCTTTACCCTCTCCTATCTCCCCTCACCCACTTTCCCTCTGGTAATCACCACATTGTTGTCTGTGTCTATGAGTTTTCTTCCCCATTGCTTAATCCCTTCACTTTTTCACCCAGTCCCCCAAACCCTCTCCCTTCTGACAGCTGTCAGTCTGTTGTCTGTATCTATGGGTCTGTTTCTATTTTATTGGTCAGTTTATTTTGTTGATTAGATTCCACATATAAGTGAACTCATATGGTGTTTGTCTTTCTCTGAGTGGCTTATTTCACTTAGCACAATAATCCCCAGGTCCCTCCATGCTGTCGCAAAAAGTAAGAGTTCCTTCTTTCTTACAGCCGAGTAGTATTCCATTGTGTAAATGTACCACAGCTTTTTATGCACTTACCCACTGATGGCCCCTCAGATTTCAATGGCCAAGTTTGGATCATATACCCATGCCTAACCCCACCAGACAAAACGAATGGAATTGTCCTCATTGTCTGGGAGTGAGCGGAACACCTTCTCTGAACACATGGCCATTGAGGTGTCTAGAAGGAGAAATGATTTGGGGAGGTAGCTAACGGGTGTCTGCTCTACTTGGTAATTCTGAGCTGCAAAAACAAACCAGTTGCTGGAAATGCTTGAGGTAAAGGTGGGGACAATCCCTTGGCTGCTTTTCCTGATTCCTTCATGGAATAATTTCCAACTCTTGACACGAAAAGCCTTGTGTGCGGTTTGAAGTTTTCCCAACTTACCTCCCTTACTCTGGTGCTACAACTTGGACTGGAGCCTACTTTTGCAGTTTGGGTTAGATTGTTCATTCCAAATACTGATCAGACTGAACAGTGTTATGGCGGAAGAAATTCGGCCTTGCCTTGATGAGGGGCCATGTTTTTTTCATCTCGCTCTGCCCAATGTGCAACCACCATCCTTCCCAGGGATGCAGAACCTCTCTCTTCAGCTAATGGCTACTGTCCCTCCCCATCCACTCTCCCGTAGACCAGAGGACGTATACAAAGTGGAAAGAAACCAGTGCTCTTTAAAGCCCTTGTGCTATTTTATCTGATTTTCACAAGAACCATCAGAATTAGATGCCATCCAAGTCCAGGGAGATGGAATCACCGAAGTAGCAGATTTGCGACTCAAACCCCAGCCTGTCTCTTTCAAAGCTCACATCTCCGACCAGCAGGTAGAAGTTTTTCTTCTCCTTCTGCTTTGGTACAGGCTCACCTCGGCCTTCCCTTGATGGGAGGAAGGAGAATAAATCTGGAACCAGGACACCTGGCCTGGGGTCTCTGTCCTCGTGTAGTCAACCCGTGTGGCTCAGGCAGGGCAGCCACCTCAGCAACCTATTTGGTTTGAGGTTGGTCATTTCTCCTCTCTAGGCCTCACTCCTCTCATCTTTCTTTCTTTTTAAAAAAAATATATTTTATTGATATTTTACAGAGAGGAAGGGAGAGAGATAGAGAGTTAGAAACATCGATGAGAGAGAAACATCGACCAGCTGCCTCCTGCACACCTCCTACTGGGGATGTGCCCGCAACCAAGGTACATGCCCCTGACCGGAATCAAACCTGGGACCTTTCAGTCCGCAGGCCGACGCTCTGTCCACTGAGCCAAACCGGTCAGGGCTCACCTGTGTTTTAAACTCCTTGAGAACAGGGGCCATGGCTTCTGTTTCTTCTGTATCCCTAGAGAGCATCCAAAGCCCTGCACACCCTTAGGCACAGAGGTCACTGGCTGACAAATGTCTTGCAATTCCATTTCCTAAAGAAAAGCCTGCTTTTATGGCTCTGGTGATGCACATAATGAGTAAATTGGTGCATTAAAATTAACAACACGGTCTGTGTGCCTATTCAAATACAGATGCCATACCGCACACCAACTTTATTATGGAAAAATCCATTTCCATGCTTGTCACACAACCGATCTTCTCTGAAGGCACAGCGCAAAGACTGCCTGCGCATTGGAAATTTATTGACTCACTATTTTATCCAAGGACATTGGGTAATTAGAAGCTTCTAACATAGACCCACAGAATCCTCTTCGTCTGCGAACATGTTTTATCACTCACTCCTGCCTTGTCCCTAATGCTTAGCATTTAAAGGTTATATTTTTTAAAAAAGACTCCAGACATTATGTAGTCGCTGTCTGGAACAGCATTATATTTCAACAGAATACGATCACTCGGGCAGAGAAATCATTTTTACGGGGTAGGAAATGATTCCATTGTGCGGTATGCTTCTAGCAATTAGAAATCACATTGTGTGGCAAATTATGACACCTTCCGCTGGAGTTCGTTCTTCGACTGTTCATATGCACAATGCGAGGCTGCAAAGAGAAGAGGCCTTTTCCATAGAACGCAGGCAGCTGGGTAGGTGAGCCATGACGTCATTTTGTTTCTCAGGGAATTCTTTTGGACTTCCCCTGTCTTACTTCACCCATCAGCAACCAGGGTTCCTTGTGTTCATTACCTTTAGCCAGGGGTCCTCAAACTACGGCCCGCGGGCCCAATGCAAATACAAATATTGTATTTGTTCCCGTTTTGTTTTTTTACTCCAAAATAAGATATGTGCAGTGTGCATAGGAATTTGTTCATAGTTTTTTTTTAAACTATAGTCTGGCCCTCCACCGGTCTGAGGGACAGTGAACTGGCCCCCTGTTTAAAAAGTTTGAGGACCCCTGCCTTTAGCCAAGGAAAATTTCACGTGGCCCCGGGGGCTTTGTAGGGAAGCACAACTTAACAATTGGTGTCGTTCCAGAAGTTTGTTGGAAACCCTGTCTTAGGATTCGGAACAGGTTTCCTCAGTTCGTTCGGGATGACGCTGGTTCCCCAGCAGGCCGCCGGAGCCCATGTCACCCATAATGAAGTGAGACCGTAGGATTAATGATGATCAGGAAACCAGTTACTGGGGAGAGTGCTCTTTCCCCGTGAAAATCCACTCCGAGTTCCAACTTGGAGAACAGAAGTGCAGCTGCCTTCTGCCGCCCCTGCTCCGCTCTGCAGTCCGAAGTGGGAGCTGCTGCAGCTTCGGGGATTGGAGGACGCGGGGCAGGAAGGAGTGGGAAGGTGTCCAGAGGCCGGGGCTTCCCAGCAGTGACACAAAAAGAAGGAAAAAGGAGCAGGGCGGGCCCAACAGTGACGCCGTGGCGGAGGCGGGAATATTTATAGCTTCGGCTACAATCCTGAGGAAAGTCCCAGGACTCGGGAGGGAGTGTCCCCGCGGGACACTGGTAACGTGGGTGATCAGAATTGAGGGACTGTCCCAGTCAATATACAAGTTTGACTTTATAATCAAGCCCCTGGAAACATAACCTTTCTTTCTGCTTAAAAAAAAATCATCACGGAATACATCAGATACACAAACACCCAGCTTAAGGTATAAAAGATTTCAGATATAGCTGGAGCTCTTCCTCCATGTACCCCTTCTCACTCTTACTCCCTCTACTCCTGAGACAACCACAAATTTGATGTTATAACTTCCATGTATATTTTAATATTTTCAGTACATATATGTCACATCCTATATAATAAAAGGCCAGGGACCATAAGCGTAACCACTGGAACGACCGCTTGACCAGTCGCCATGAGGTGCATTGACCACCTCTAGGTCCTGCCCACCCCCCTCCCGGCCCGCAAGCGGTGGCAGGCGGGGGCGCACAATTTTGTGTGCTGGGCCTCTAGTATGTACATAGTATAAATCCTATAAGTTATATCCTAGCATAAATCATTAGGGATAGATGGGATGTCCCAAAAAATGTATACATGCACTTTGAATAATTATAAAGGCAGTGTTTATTAAAACACATTGCATTTTCAAAATTGAGCTATCTGCTGTTCAAGTATGTATACATTTTTGGAACACCCTGTATATTTAAACTAAATGAGTTATACATTTTTGCATATTTTAACATTTTAGAAATTATAGTACACTCTATGTATCCTTCTGCAACTTGCTTTTTCCTTCCAACATTATGTTATAAAAATTAGTCTATGTTGATAATGTGGCTCTGGGTCCCACATCTTACCTACCAGCCCAACTCACTCCCCTATCCTGCCTCACATGGGATATTAGATTCTGAATTCACAGCCAGAGCAACACCCTTTCTTAGGGGCCAAATCCACCAGGTCCCTCATCTAAGTGCTCCTTCCTGGGTCTCAGAAGCTTTGTTAGAAATGGCAGGCTGCCTGGTGAGTATGGATTCAGAACATTGACCTTGAGAGAGAGTTGGTCCTTGCCATGGATAAGGACTGAAGAACTGCCTCCACCCCTGGTGGCAGGATGACTCATGTACCTGGAATTCCCTACCTCCTTCCTCTGGATGGAGGCCAAGTCATGCAATCAGCACGTAATTAATTCACTCTTTAAAAGGGAAAAGGCATCCTTAGGATTAAAAATAGCAGAATCATACAATGCAAGAGCTGGGAGGGTAACCTGTCCGTGCCTCCTTCCCCAACACCTCAGTATAGGACAAGACATATTAGGGCATAAGCCAAACCAACCATCTGAGGAAATTTCAAGGCAGCAATTGTTTGAGGTCTTTCTAGAAGGGCAGAGGGGTGAAACTTGACAAGAAAGAGCAGCAGGGTGCTGGGATGGCTGAGAATCACCCTTGGTGATGAATCAGTAGCATTTAGAGCCACCTCTCTCTCAGCTCAGCTCAATAGGTCAGAGAGCCTCCTGGCAAAGGCTCTGTCCCGGGTTCCTGGCACTCCTTTCCTGGCTTGGGTCAAGCATTCCTTGAGAATTGTCTGGCCAGCCGAACGCTGGCGCCTGCCACCCTGTTCTTAGCAGGCAGGAGCTGTGAAGCAGGAAAAGGACTTCTTCAAGTTCTCACCCACGGCTTAGACTGCGGGGAGGCTGCCATTTCACCCAGCTGGCTGCCTTCCCATCACCCCCGTGTCCTACAGAAAGAGCCTCAAAAGCATGGCCGGAAGGTTAGAGCTGACATGAACGCTAGAGACGTTGAGCTCAACACCTGACTTACCAAGTTAGGTGTCAAATGCCCAGGATATGCCAGACTCTGTTCTGGGAATACAGTGATGACTGAAACCAGGCAGAGCCTCTGGCTTCTTGATCACATTATAGCGGGTGAGTGGGTGGGGTGGCCAATATTTATCAAGTAATCACACGAGTGTAAAATACACCACGCTATGCGCCAGACTTAGGGAGGTCAGCGAGGACTTCCTTAAAGAGGTGATGCTTGGGCTGAGATGTAAACATGAGCAGATGCTAACAAGGCAAAGAGGGAGGGAGAGCTTTGCAGGGCGAGGGAACAGCAGGGGAATAAAGCGGTACGCAGCAAATAGAGGCGGCCATGTGACTGTTTACAGCAAATAAAGAGCGGAGATGGGGATGAAGCAGGAGTGCAGGGGCCAGAAACCGATGCTAAATATTTTGGTCTTTACCCCAAAAGCCATGGGAAGCCATTGAGGGGCTTCAGCTGGGGCGTGGACATGATTGAAATTGAATTTTCAAAATGATCTTTTTGACTGTTGTATGGAGGACCAACTGGAGAGGGACTAATTGGGAGATTACTGTAGGTAAGAGATATTGATGGCTTGGGCTAGGGCCGTGGTCGGCAAACCGCGGCTCGCGAGCCACATGTGGCTCTTTGGCCCCTTCAGTGTGGCCACAAAGTTTCAGTTGCACTGTACGTGCACGCCCGCACGTGGTGAGCCGCATGTGGCTCGCGAGCCGCGGTTTGCCGAGCTGCAGTTTGCCGACCACTGGGCTAGGGTGGTGCTGGTGGTAAAGAAAAGAGGACGGATGTGAGAGATGTTTAGGAGGTTAAATCAATATGACTTGGCCATAGTTTGAACACAGGCATGTGGGTTAGCTACTTGTATAATAGGAAAAGCAAGTCTCTCCTCCACCATCATCTCCTTCAATCCTTCTCGGATAGCGCTTTGCATAGGTGATTCTGTTAGTGGCGATTTAAGTTTCAGGATGAGGACATGAAGGCCACTCCTCCAATTTATCTTTCTGCTCCGCTTCAGGAGCGGAGGGTGCAATGGGAGGAGGTCTTTCTTCTCTGAAAGGCTCTAGCAAATGCAGTACCGTTTCCCACCAGGAGAAACAATGTGGAGGCAAACTTTTCCCCAACATTCAACATCCAATGTACCTCGTCAGAAACCCACGGATTATATTCTATAATAATCTGTAGAAACTGTGAAAGAAGATCTTCTGACACTGCAATTCCCTTTCCTTAAGCATGCAAGCCACAAGTCTACAAGAAAGTCTCTCCTCTCTCCCCGAATTCTGCCCCATTATGGTCTGGCTGAAACAAAAGAAATTACTCGAGCACTTACGGATCTGAGGGCTTCCGCAGCTGACACGAGTTTTGCATGCAGTTAATCTTCCACTACTGATCTGGTGATTTCTTTTTCCGCTCCGGGACTTCTTTTCCTCCAAGTCCCAGTTCAAGGCGCCAAATGTGAAGCCACGGCCCGCATGGCCTCGGGCTCAAAGACTTGGAGAAAGGGCTGACATGCAAATTAATTACACAAGACAAGAAATATAAATTTGGAAATTATGGGGGAAGCCAGTTGTGAGCTTGGTACAAGGGACCAAGTTCCACTGAGTCTCTGCTCCCATCTACTTTTTATTTACTAGAATACACAATTGCCTATTAGGAATGCAAACAGACATATCAAAGGTGATGTTTAGTATCAGGTGGGGGAGTCTGCTTTAGGCCACTGAGTCAGCAGTAGGTAATAAAATGTAGATATTCAGCCCTGTGAATATCAAAGGCCCCATTCAGCCTTCTGGCTGGACCTCTCACATTTATATTAATTACTGCTGATCATGGCTCCTGGCACAGGGGTGACGGGAGGAGAGTTCACAGGTTTCTTCAATGGGCAGTGCTATTAAGTGAGATGGAAACCATTGAAAGAGGACCAGGTTTGTAACAGAGGATTGAGTGTTGAGTTTCAGATACTTTTATGCTATCTAAGAGGAGATATCTAGCCCTGGCTGGTTTGGCTCAGTGGATAGAGTGTCGGCCTGAGGATTGAAGGGTCCCAGGTTTGATTCCAGTCAAGGGCACATACCTCGCTGCAGGCTCCTTCCCTGCCCAGACCCTGGTCAAGGTGAGTGCAGGAGGCAACCAATCGATGTGTTTCTCTCATATCAATATTTCTCTCTGTCTTTCCCTCTCTCTTCCACTCTCTCTAGAAATCAATGGGAAAAAATCCTCAGGTGAGGATCTATAGTAATAAAAGCATAATATGCTTATTAGACCATAGTAAATAAATAAATAAATAAATAAATAAATAAATAAAGGAGATACCTAGCAGACCTCTATCTATGGATTTGGGACTGAGAGCAGAGGTCTGAGCTGGAGATCTATGTATCCTTACATCATCTTCAAAAAGGTAATGATTCCGTCAGAGTTCCAAAAGAAAACAGATGATACAATCAAATTCATATAATTCAGTGAGGATTAATAAAAGGGCTATGGTAGGTTTCTGCTTAATAACAAACAGTACCATTCCCTCAGTGGCTTAATAGAGCAAACATTTTCTTTCTAGCTCACGGTTCTGTGTGTTGGTTGCAGTTCAGTTGACTTAGACTGGGCTCAGCTAGGCCAGGCTGACTCCATACTTCAAGTTCCATTCATGTCTATTCCACAAACTGGACCCCTCAGGGAAGGGTCCTATATCAAACGCTCAGAGTTGGCCTCTGCCGTTGGCCGGTCAGGCACCCAGCAGTGGGCTTGGTGAGGGAAGCTGTGTTGTGGATGCTTTGACACTGAGTTCACAAGATCATTGAGGAAGCACAGGGGAGCTGGAGGAAGAGGCTGATGGACATCCAGGGATGGGTAGCTCAGTCCACCGGATAAACTGAGAGCCTCCTCTTTCGTAGATGCCTCCTGGTGGACATTACCTGGATATGAATACTTTCATATTTTGGGTTTAGTCTCAGAGGTCCGCCCACATATGTTTTCCAATCTTGTTCTTTCCAAGTCCCTGACCAAGTGAATAATCCATTAGTCATTGCCTACGAGGCAGTGTGGATCCAGCAGTCTGGCCATCTCAGTCCCAACAAAGTAAACAACCCAATCTTCTGCTTCCTGAAGAATTCTTCATCATTTTCAGGGGCAGTGCTAAATGGGCTGGTTCCAGCACACCACGCAGTCCCCTTGGGGAAGCAGGCTTTTCCCGCCTCTGGAAACAGATCATAGGGGATGGAGGGCATGAGGCCACAGGCATAACTGAGAGGCAGAGGAGCAGGAAAAAGGAGGGACCATGGGAATCTGAGCCACCTGCTTGTGCAGTTTTCTCTTGTTCCTCTGACAGGCTTGGGCCTGGTTTCATATATTCCACTTCTGATTTAGAATGGAAAATTGCTATGCACGTCCAGGTTTAGGTTTGGGAGAGTAGATAACACGCAGCTCATGCTAATGGCCAATTGTGGGGAGCTTAACGTATGGTCCTTTGCTTTTCACCTTTCTCCCATTTCTCATACTTCATTCATTTAATCCTCATCTTGTAAGTGATAGATGGGCAGTGTCATGATCTCCATTTTACAGGTGTAAAAAGACAATTTCAGAGAAGTTGAGATAACTTGCCCAAGTCACAGACCTCATAAGCGCAGAGGCAAGACTCAAATACAGAGGTTCCTGACTCCCGACGTCATCCGATAATAGATGACCGATAGATACATAGGCAGATTGCACTGAAGAGGGAAAAGGCCCCTATTCTTACCTTAAAGGATGTTAGCTACGATCAAAGACCTACTGAGAAGCGGCCTTAGGGAGTGGTCCAGTTGGTGGCAAACTGAAACCAGGAATTCTCACATGGCTGTCCTGGCTCCCAGGGCACAGAGCCACCATGGAGAAACCCAGGGGTCAGCCTGGCCATAGATCCTCTTTCAGCCCCCACTCTCAGAGGAATTTCTTGAGGCAATGAATAGGACATGTTTCCCAAGTCCTTTGAATGAGAATTTTAAAATCCTTACCTGAGGGTATGTTTTCATTTATTTTAAAGAGAGAGGAAGGAGAGAGAGAGAGAGAGAGAGAGAGAGAGATGTGAGCCAGAAACATTAATCAGGTGCCTCCCATATATGCCCCAACTGGAGATTGAACCCACAACCTAGGGAATTGCATCTTTTTGGTGTATGGGATGATGTTCCAACCAACTGAGCCACCCAACTAGGTCCCTGGAGCAATTTTTAAAATTCAGAGTTGCATGTTGAATGATAACATGTTGAAACAATAATATTTTGGATGTACAGCACTGGGTTAAATAAAATATATTATTAAAATTGATTTTACCTCTTTCTTTTTATTTTTAAAAGCGTGACTGCCAGAAAATCGAATATTGCCTATGTGGCCCGCATTATGTTTTACGGACAGAGCTGGTCTAAAGAGTATGTCAACCCTGAGGTCACTTCTGAAGGGACTGAAAGTGGAGAGGGGACATTGGGCAGGCGCTTTGAGGGGCTGCTTTCTCTCCATCCTTCCCCACCCCCTTCAATTTCCTCAGAGCAAAAAGGGCAATTTCTTTTGGGGTGTTTCATAGAACCCAAGAATAAGAGAAAGCAGGAGAGGGGTTGGGGCTGGAATGCGTTCTGCCCCTTGTTTCTACGTCTTTCTTTTTCTTTGCCTCTGCTCCGTGTTCATGCTCCATGTCCACATGCAGGAAATGGCCTCGCCGAGGGTCCCAAGCTTAGATTTCTTTAGCAGATAAAGGAGCCCAAGTGAGTGTCCATATTGAGAGTTACAATTGCCCTGACCGGTGTGGCTCAGTGGATA
Organism: Myotis davidii; assembly: GCF_000327345.1. Taxonomy (NCBI): domain Eukaryota; kingdom Metazoa; phylum Chordata; class Mammalia; order Chiroptera; family Vespertilionidae; genus Myotis; species Myotis davidii. Next base: position 892,139 of record NW_006282272.1, read on the forward strand.
GAGCATCAGTCTGCGGACTGAAGGGTCCCAGGTTCGACTCCAGTCAAGGGCATGAACCTTGGTTGTGGGCACATCCCCAGTAGGGAGTGTGCAGGAGGCAGCTGATCGATGTTTCTATCTCATCGATGTTTCTAACTCTCTATCCCTCTCCCTTCCTCTCTGTAAAAACCAATAAAATATATTTAAAAAATAAAAAAATAAAAGTGTACCTTTGAAAAAAAAAAGAGTTACAATTCCCAGAGAAGGACTGTGATCTGCTCAGCTTGCATCTAGTCCCTTTCCTGGACTAGTCATCTGTGCCCAGGGCACTATGGGCACACTGTACTAATCAGCAGTTCTGAGGGTAAGAACCTCATTAGCAGCGCAGGAGGGCAGGGGTGGTTCCCAGAAAAGCAGAGAGGTGAGGGTTACAGGAAGACACTAAGCAGACAGGCGCATGAACTAACTGGCATTCGCTCAGCGGCACTTCTGAGACTGGGCTGTGGAACACCGATGCCCACACATATGCTGGCCATGCCAGCCAGCACAGGTGGCACACTCTTGGCTGTTACAGAATGAGTTGTACCATTCCTCCTCCCACTTCCCAAATGCATGTGTTGAAGTCCTAAACCAGCGGTTCTCAACCTGTGGCTTGCGACCCCTTTGGCCGTCGAACGACCCTTTCACAGGGGTCGCCTGAGACCATCCTGCATATCAGATATTTCCATGACAATTCATGACAGTAGCAACATGACAGTTATGAAGTAGCAACGAAAATAATTTTATGGTTGGGTCACAACATGAGGAACTGTATTTAAAGGGCCAGAAGGTTGAGAACCACTGCCCTAACCCATCAAGTGACTGTGATAGAAGACAGGGCCTTTAGAAAGGTAATTAAGATTCAATGAGGTCAGAGGGTGGGACCTATCCAATAGGACTGGTGTTCTTACAAGAAGAGGAAGAGACCTCAGAGAGCATCCTCCGTTTCTGCACATGCACAGGCCAAAGGCCGGGTGAAAACACAGCAAGAAATAGGCCTTCTCCAGCAAGGACAGGATGGCTCACTAGAAGTCAACACTGATGGCACCTTGATCTTGGACTTCCAATCTCCAAAACGGTGAGAAAATGGATTCCCGTTGCCTAAGCCACCTAGTCGGCGGGATTTTGTTACGGCAGCCTGAGCACACTCATACAGTGTTCTTATTAAATTCTCATGGACTGCCTGGCTGCCAGTAAGCTCCAGTGTGATTTCTCTGAAATTAGCAAGAGGCTTTTGTGAAGTGCACTTTTAGAAAAGAACACAGGGTATAAGATCTTTGTGATCTAGGGGTAGGCAGAGAGTTCTTAGGTTTGACACCAAAAGCATGATCAATGTAAGCCAATACTGGACCTCATCCAAATGAAAAACTTCTGTTCTTTGAAAGTGTCCATGAAGAGGATGAAAAGACAAGCTATAGCCAAGGAGGACATATTTGCAAACCACACAGCTGACAAAGTACTGCCCTCTGGAATATTTTGTAAAAGTCTCAAACCCCAACAGTAAGAAACAAACAATCCAATTAGAAAATGGACAAAAGACACGAAGGGACGCTTCACTGAAGAGAATATACAGATGGCAAGTGGGCACATGCAAAGAGGCTGAACATTATTAGCCATCAGGGAAATTCAAATTAAGACCACAATGACATCATCTCACACACACACACACACACACACACACACACACACACACACACATCTGAATGGCTACAAATCAAAAAGAATGACAATATCAAATGCTGAAGAAGACACACAGAAACTGGGTCACTCATATATTGCTGGTGGGACTGAAGAATGGTACAGGCACTCTGGGAAGTTTGTTACTTTCTTTTAAAATGAAACATGTGACTCCCATGACACTCAGCGATCGCACTCCTGGGCATTCATCCCAGAGAAATGAAAACGTATGTCCACATGAAAGTCTGGACATGAACGTTCACAGCAGCTTTATTTATAATAGCCTAAAATGAGAATCAGTAGAGCTGTTTTTCAACAGACGAATGGGGAAATACTATGGGATTCTGTACCATGGCGTCTGCCCACACCATGGAATACTACTTAGCAATAAAGAGAAATGAATTATTGATACACAGAACAACCTGAATGAACCTCTAGAAAATTATGCTGAGTGAAAAAAGCCAATCTCAAAGGGTTATATACTGTGTGATTCCATTTATATAACATTTTTGAAATGAGAAAGTTTTAGAAATGTAGAACAAGTTAATGATTGCAGGGTTCAGGGACAGAGGTGGGAGGGAGATGGGTGTGTATAAAAGGGCAACAGGAAGTCCCTGTGGTGATGGGACTGTTCAGTATCTTGGCTGTGGTGGTAGATAGATGTCTATGCAGGTGATAATATTGTATAGGACTTCTCACACACACTCACACACACACACACACACACACACACTCACACACACACACTCACACACACTCACACACACACACACTCACACACACACAC
>NW_006282272.1:894699-895594 GCF_000327345.1 Myotis davidii
GTGAAACCAGGGGAATCTGAGTAATACCAGTGGACTGTATCAATATCTTAGTTGTGATATTATAATACAGTTCTCCAAAATATTACCATTGGTGGACACTGGGAAAAGTATACACACAATTTCTATCACTGCATGTGAATCTACAATTATCTCAATGAAAATTTCAAGTACAAACATGTATTACTTAACTGTGAAACAAAGCAAAGGTTTGAAAGCTACCACATGCTCTGTAAGGAACTCCAACTTCCATTTTCCACACAGAATTTTGGTTTCCTCCTCTGAGCTTCCACTGCAGTGCTAATCATGACTGTTCTAGAATTGTTTGTAGACCGTCTGCCTGACAAACTGAGCTCCTCAAAGTGGGGGCCGCGGTTTCTCCTCTGTAACCTTAGTGCTGGCTCCACGTCAGCCGCAATACGCTTTGGCTGAATTCAATTATTCAGCTCCATACACGCCGCGGGGTTTTGCATCTGATAAATCTCCAGTGACTGCTGTGGACTGGAACTGGGTTATCGGGTAGCGCATGGAATGTCTTTGTGGCTTATTCTCAGCTGAGATGGGGAGGACTCCTACTCTGAGCAGCCTCCCCAGGACAAAGGGCATGACAGAAAGGGCTTTTCTGGGGAGTATGTACTAGCTGACCATCCATTTCATAAGAGCTTTGGGGGCAGGGGAGAAGTAGGTAGGACATTTGATTTCAGAAAAGTTAAGACCTGAGGCCATTGTGTCCCCTTGACTCAAAATATAATGACAATGGGGGGGAAGTGGCCTTACAGTCTGCAAACCTGCCTTTTTGTCCTGGGAGGCGCTGATTGGATACTGTATTGGGAGAAATAAACTGAAAGAAAAGAAGGGAGAGAGAGAAGAAGAGGGGAGGGAGAGGGAGAGAGGGGAG
>NW_006282272.1:895792-900678 GCF_000327345.1 Myotis davidii
GGGAGAAAGTGTAGGAGGTAACTATTGGAGAAAGGAGCATGTCTGAAATGAGTGAGTTACACCATATGAACACCAAAAATCCGGAGTGTTTTCTTAGCTAATATTACCCACTAAAACCAAAGGGTGGAAGATTCTGCGTTCCTGCTGGCTGATGCTGCTGACAGCATGCTGTTTGGACAGAATCCCAGAAACGGCTGGCAGAAGCATCATTTCTCTTTAACTCTTGAACTGCTAGTGCATACGCTGTAAGGACTCCGTTCGAGTCTTCCGGATAGTTCTTGCTAGTTATGACTAAAATGAAATCACTCCCTTCTATGGCATGATTTGGTGGCTGCTCCCCGAAACTGTTTCTGGCCCCTTCAAAAAAATTCCCCTCCTTGGCCAGGAACAGATGCTTGGGATTCCTCTTTGACAAAAGGAATTCTCCTTTCCAGCCTTCACTTTCAAATGCAAATCATCTCAGAGGGGGGCTACAAGCTGCCGCAATATAAATCAGTTTGTCAGAGGTGAGCTATGAATTCTTGCTCACACAAATGCGATACAAACGGAAAACAGTATGAATAACAGAGTGGATGAGGGACCACGGCCTCTAGATCCTCACAGGATCGTTTTCTTCGGACACTCATTTTCTGGCATTTGTGGGGCAAGAGTGAAGTGCAATCACTTTAAACTCAAGTTCAATTCCGCATCGACTGTGTTTCAGATACGGAAGTAGGTACCAGAGATACCCTTGCGGGCCTCAGGAGGACGTGCAGGGAATAAAACACGTGAAGGGCAATTATAATACCAACACTAAGCACTGAAAAAGAGCAGAATATGCCACTGTGGCATAAGAATAACGTAAATGAAAGGCAATTGAGAAGAAGCAAATACAAGAAGAGCTCTCTGCCCTCCCCCGTTGGCCTAAGAGCAGGACATATATTTGTACCTGAGTGTCCCCACCCCCTTCATCACTGGAGACTACTCTAGATCCTTATCAGCCCAGACACATCACCAAGGAATCTACACAGCCAACTATACTAACTAGACCAGTGATGGCGAACCTATGACATGCTTGTCAGAGGTGAAACGCGAACTCATTTTTTCTGGTTGATTTTTCTTTGTTAAATGGCATTTAAATATATAAAATAAATATCAGAAATATAAGTCTGTGTTTTACTATGGTTGCAAAGATCAAAAAATTTCTATAGGTGACACAGCACCAGAGTTCAGTTAGGGTTTTTCAAAATGCTGACACGCCGAGCTCAAAAGGTTCGCCACCACTGGTGTAGGACATGCCATACTTCTCTTCCCCTATAGGCTCCCCCCATATATTTGCCTTCCCACAATTTGCCTTGGTTTCGTTCCTTCTCTGGAAATGTACTGTTCTTTGTTAAGATGCTGGACAAGCCTAAGTTCTCACCACCCTTTTGAGTTACTCATCTCTGAGTGCTCCCATGTGGACGGGTAATACACACGCTAATCAATGCCTGCTTGCTTTCTCTTCTTCATCTGTCTTTAGTTAGTCTAATTTACAGGCTCCAGCCAATGAACCTGAGAAGGGTAGAGGGTAAGAAGATAGGTGGGAAAAGGGGAACCTTGACCTTTAGTTGATACCACACACAAAAATTACTTGAAAGAGCTCAAAGCCTTTAACATTAAGCTGAAACGTCAGGAAAAAGAATTAGAGAAAATCTTCTCAGTTTTAAGATAAACAGATATTTCTCAGCAAACATACGACACCAGCCACAATGGAAAATCGTTGAAAAAAATGGACGTAATAAAAATTAAAACATCTGCTTTTCAAAAGATAGTATTAAGAAAATAAAAATTACAAGCCACAGACCAAGAGAAAATATTCATAATATATCTGGGTAACAAAGGACTTGCATGCTGGATATACAGCCGACCTTTAAACAACATGGAGGTTAGGGGTGCCAACTGCCTGCACAGTTAAAAATCCAAGTATAACTTTTAGTCAAAATATTGTTTTTGAAAGCTACTTAGGTATGTTCTTTTCCAGCAGTAGGATCCTTGATTCTGGAAGCTTCTTCAAGCAACCCGTGTCCCTCCTCATAGTCTTGGTACCCATTTTATCCACATGCAAATGACCATAGCGTACTGGGTTTTAACATCATGACCCCTTTTCTTCTAGAGTGCAAGCATTTTTAAGGTCCTACTTTTATTTATTTACTTACGTTTATAAAATTCATTTCAAGTCATAGAACTAAATTTGCCTCAGTAAATCATATTGGCTTGGTCTTATTTCATATTCCTAGAATTAAACTCTAATGCCTACCAGAGGTGACATTTATAATAGCCATTTGCTCAATAATCCTAAACCAGGTTCATTTTTTAAATGACAAATGTTTATAAAAGACTGACTGGCGTGGCTCAGCGGTTGAGTGTCGACCTATGAACCCGGAGGTCATGGTTCAATTCTAGTTCGATTCCTGGTCAGGGCACATGCCCAGGTTGTGGACTCTATCCCCAGTGAGGGGCATGCAGGAGGCAGCTTATCAATGATTCTCTCTTGTCATTAATGTTTCTCTCTCTCTCTCCCTCTCCCTTCTTCTCCGAAATCAATTATATAGATAGATAGATAGATAGATAGATAGATAGATAGATAGATAGATAGAGTATAACTAATCTAAATGGTATTTTACAATATGTAGTCTTTGTTGGGAGAAAGTTCCCATAGGTTGCTCATGTTTCTGTGTATTTCACAAGTGAGCCACTGACTGTACTTTGCTCTGGACTATTAGAGGGTTTATAGAATATATCCTTGAAGAGACACTGTCTCCTTCCAAAGAAAAGGGCAGGCATGCTTACTGTCCAGTATAATAAAGATAATGTTTATATCTGAAGCAGAGGGCAGGCACACTTGCTATGCAGTAATTTTAAGTCTGGCTTCTGCCCATTATGAAGATCCAGATTCTCTGAGCTCAGTTTCTCTTCTGAAACACAGCCCGCTGCATGTGCAGGTGTCACCTGGACCTCTTTACATCGCACTGCGAGAATCTGGATTTTCTGGAAAGACAACAAAGCCCAGATCGATTCGGACGGTTTATTCCTGACATAGATAGTTTGAAAAGAAAGACCACCATGGTCTCAGCTCCCGGAGTCCCGTGTCCTGGAGGACATTAAAACAAAAGAAGCCAAAAGACAGGCATCATGAGTCATGGAGCCATTTCTGCACTGCAGCCAAGTAGTTTTATAGCCTGCAGTTCTGCCCTAAGCGGGAGGAGCCAGGGAGGTGATAAGAAACTGTCTCACTGGTAGCCTCCCCCAAGATAGAGAGGCCCATGAGAACTGGCCCTGGGGCAGCTCCTCCTAAGACTGCCTATCCTCCCATGTTCTGGAGGATCACAGGGCCTTCCACCAAGGCAGCTTCCCCTGGAGCTGAAGGAACCTCTGGGACAACATCAAACATAACAACATCTTTATCAGAGGGGTGCCAGAGGAGAGAGAGGGCAAAGAATTAAAAACCTATTTGAAGGAATGAGGACAGAAAACTCCCCTAACTTGGCAAAGGGAAGAGACATACAAGCCCAGGAAGCACAGAGAATCTCAAACAAGGTGAACCCAAAGAGACCCACACCAAGACACATCATAATGAAAATGCCAAGGTAAAGACAAAGAGAGAATCTTAAAGGCAGCAAGAGAAAAGCAGTTAGTTACTTGAAAGGTTGTTCTCACTTGACCGTCAGCTGATTTCTCAACAGAAATTTTGCAGGTCAGAAGGAATTGGCACAAAATATTCAGAGATGGAAAGCAAGAACCTACAACCAAGATTACTCTACCCAGCAATGCTATCATTTAGAATTGAAGGACCGATAAAGAGTTTCCCAGACAAGAAAAAGCTAAAGGAGTTCATCACCACTGTGAGAGTGAACCAGTTATCTTTTCTGTCAAAGAAAGGAGCTTGCTGCCATCTTAGGTCCTGCGATATTGATATGACCTTCAGACTCTCAGGGGGCCGCCATCTTGGGCTCCGCCTTACCCCTCCCCTTCCTCTGAACTAGCCACTCGTACAATAATGGGAACCTGAGCTCTGAGCCCTGACCAATCAAGTCAGAGTCAGAGTGAGGGGCAGGGCAGACCACATCAGGGAATAAAACCCGAACGGACTTCCATTCGGTATGCTTTGCCCATGACTTTCAGCTGGCATGCACCCTTCTGCAGAAGTATATTTGCATTGCCAATCCAGTTTCAAGTGTTTGTCTCATTCCTGCGACACTGCTGACAGGCATTTCTAACACCACCTCCTAGTACAGTGATGGCGAACCTATGACACGCGTGTCAGAGGTGACATGCAAACTCATTTTTTTGGTTGATTTTTCTTTATTAAATGGCATTTAAGTATATAAAATAAATATCAAAAATATACGTCTTTGCTTTACTATGGTTGCAAAGATCAAAAAATTTCTATATGTGACATGGCATCAGAGTTAAGTTAGGGTTTTTCAAAATGCGGACACGCCGAGCTCAAAAGGTTCGCCATCACTGTCCTAGTACAATCACATTAGGGCTTAAGTTTCAATATATGAATGGGGGGTGGGGGTGGGAACGACACACAAATATTCAGTATATAGCAGAAGTGTAAACAGTTTCTTAACCCACCTCCCTGCCTCTTCTCTGGTGGTCCACCAGAAGCTAAAGAATGCCAGGAAGAAAAAGGGAAATCACATCCCTTAAAGGCACCAGGGTTGGTAACTAATGTAATATCTCAATACAATGGCCCTGGATGGCTAATAAAAAAGACTAACAGGAGCTAAAGGCTTATAGCAGATTTTAAAAAAATATTTATTGCTGAAAGTATTACATCCCCCCTTGACACCTTCTAGCCTGCCACCACTCCCCACTCTATATGCCCCCGACCCCCCCACCCCCGTCTTCACCACACT
>NW_006282272.1:900759-904242 GCF_000327345.1 Myotis davidii
ATAGGTCCCTCCATGCTTTGCAAATGGTAAGCGTTCTTCCATTTCTACACTCTCCCTGGCCCCTATCTTTGTTGGATTGGGATCTACATCTGAACTATGTGATTTCCATGCATCTTAAAGTTTAAGAGTCTCTGCAATGGACAAAAACTAATTTTCTGCCCTGGCCAGTTTGGCTCAGTGGATAGAGCGTCAGCCTGCAGACTGAAGGATCCCAGGTTCTATTCCAGTCCAGGGCATGTACCTCAGTTGAAGGCTCCTTGCCCTGGTAGGAGTGCATGCAAGAGGCAACCAATCGATGTGTCTCTCTCACATCAGTGTTTCTCTCTCTCTGTGTGTGTCTTTCTCTCCCTTCCACTCTGTCTAAAAATCAATGGAAAAATATCTTTAGGTGAGGATTTAAAAAAACACACAAAAAACTGAACATTGACCCATGGAAGCCATGTGACTCTCCAGCTAGATGTCCCTATTTGGGGATAGGTCAACTCAAACTCCATGACTCCTGCCCTGGCTGGTGTGGCTCAGTTAGTTGAGTGTTGTCCCCATGCACTGAAAGGTCACCAGTTCAATTCCTGGTCAGGGCACATGCCCAGGTTGCAGTCAAGGTGCATGCAGGAGGCAGTCAACAGATGTTTCTCACATCAATGTTTCTCTCTCTCTCTCTCTCTCAAATCAATAAAAACATATTTAAAAAACAAACAAAAATTCTATGACTCCATGACCCCCAGAGAGATGAGCCCAAAAAGCTTCGCTTGTCAAAAGGAAATGGTATATTAAGAAATCAGCTAGCCTGGCCCAAGCAGTACCTCAATTTTATGTGGAAAAGTGACAGCTATCCATCCCTTGGAGGGAATAATTTATCCCCCACTCTGTTGCCTGAAGCAAAGCCACTGACTCAAGGGGACCCTTGATTCACAGAAGTGCCCCTAATGGCTGGGCCTGGTTCGCTGATGGTTCTAACTGAAATCCAATGGTGCCCATGGTATGCTGTAGCTATTCAACCTCACCACCAAGTATGCAGAACCAAACATGAACATGACTCCACTCAGTGGGCAGAACTCCAGGCCATTCTCATCTCTCTGACCAATACTCCCGTTAATGGACCTTGTTATTTTTTTTAATATTTTTTATTGATTTCAGAGAGGAAGGGAGGAGAGAGGATAGAAACATCAGTGATGAGAGAGACTCATTGATTGGTTGCCTCCTGCACACCCCTACTGGGGATCAAGCTTGCAACCCAAGCATGTGCCCTGACTGGGAATCGAACCCAGGGCCTCTTGGTTCATGGGACAATGCTCAACCCATTGAGCCACCACAGCTGGGCTTATTTTTTTTTTTACTGACTTATCGGCTGTTGCCAATGGCCAAGTTGCTTGTTCTGCCACTTGGAAAACTATAAAGACACTCTCTTGGGGGCCATGTGCTGTGGAAACCAATTACGACTTCTGATCAAACTGTCGGGGTTACTCATGGAAATGCTCATGGAAAGGCCAGTTCTCTGATGAGATCACCTGAAAATAAAGCTGCAAATCGAGCCTGCACTGCCCGGATCATCAACACTGCTGCTTAGACCAGACATGGCAACACAGCCACCCTCACATACTGGGCGCAAAATAAAGAACTTCATGTTTCCGAGGCAGAGGCTGCCGCGCATGCCAGACTTGGGACTCCTGCCAGACACTGACCCTTTGTCTCCCAGTGTGGGAGTTCACATGACAAGGGGCATCGACTCCACCTGTTCCTGGAAGATAGACCATATTGGACCTTTGAGCCCTTGTAGGCCTATCACTGGGGCCTCACTGCTGTTGACATTTTTTCAGGTTACGGTCCGTCCTGCGGTTCCCGTCTGATCAGCTGAGTCCAAACAAATCACTTTGGTCCTTGAAGCTGATCTCTGTCATGTGATCAGCCCTGGTCATTTGCAGGCTGACAATAATGCCTCTTTTGTGGCAAAAGCCACATACAATGGGCTGATTGTCAGGGTATTCAATCGTTTTTCCATTCACCTACCATCCACAGGCCTCTAGTATTGTGGGGTTTGACCCTCAAAAATTGACTTTAAAAGATTTCTGACTCTATTTCCCTCACCCCCTCCTGGTCTACACCACTTAATAAGGCGGTTCGGTCCCTAAATGTAGTTGTCCCCCCAAAAGAATCATCCCTTCTCAGCTACCTCCTGGGGAATGATCAGGACCAAAGAGATGGGGTTACTACACACCTATTTTGAAAACGCAGGACTCCGTCCTGACCATTTCTAGGCATGGCGCTTCTTTCTTCCCCTAATGGCAACTCCAAGACAATGGCCGGTACACTGGGTGGCAGTTTAGTCCAAAAAGGGCCCAGAGGATTGAAACTTCATTCTGGTTCAGCCATCTGGATTCTCTCGTTGGGCCGCCATGGTCTGTAATGGTTCCAAGTTTCTTTTCTTTTCTAAAATCGATGTGAGATGACAGATATTAACTAACTATGTTAATCACTTCAAAATATATATGTCAAATCATTATGCTATACACCTTAAATTTATACAGTGAGGTAAGGTCAACTGTATGTCAATAAAACGGAAATTAAAAGGAATTGATGAAATAGGAAAGGCGGTATCTATTTTAGTTTGTTTCCAGTCAGTTTCACATGCCAGTATCTACAACCAAGTTAATTTTCTAGACATAATTCTCAGGCCTGCTTTATTCTTTACTTCCTCATTGTGTCCATGCCTTTCATCTCTTAATGTCAGCTCACTTGTTGCCATCCGAAACAATAGAGACATGATTACCATAATCTGAGATGTGTCTCCATCTGGATCCATTGTTCATCGTAATGTTTGATAACGAATTGAATAAGAAGTGTATCTCTTAGGTCCAGAAGCAGCAGGGTTTTCCAACCCTGTAAGGCTTTTTCGGCTTTGAATATGATTCTATTTCCTTCCACCTCTGCTGGCAAACTGGCTGTTTCTTGCTTGAGCGCATCTTTTTCTTATAATACCTTGCTACAGCAGCAAGGAGGAGCCTACACATTAGGTTCCGGGCTTTTGCCCTATGCTGGGGGGTTGGTAGGCAGATGGTCTGCCTTCCAAGTTAACATAGGTAACATTTGTACCAGCTGTTTCGGAGTCCCCAGATTTCGAGCTTGCACTATTTATTTCTTCATCATATGCCGCCTAGGCATTGAGCAAATGTTAAAAAATGTAGGTTTTTGTTATAGCAGTACTCCACTTTCATGGTACCAATTCCTGTATTTGTTAAGGAAGGCCTGGATGCGAAAGTAAAGAGGCATCCTAAAATGTACAGGCTTAAAAAAACCACCTTTATTTCTATCATGTCACATTCTGAACTGAGGGTTCTAGGTCTCTACACAGATCTGCCATCTTTGATACATTTTCTTTTCTTTTTAGCATGTTTTTATTGCTTTCAGAGAGGAAGGGGGAAAGAGAGAGAGATAGAAACATCCATGATGAGAAAGAAGCATGGATCGGCTGCCTCCTGCACGCCC
>NW_006282272.1:904367-904783 GCF_000327345.1 Myotis davidii
CTGACTGGGATGCGAACTGTGACCTCCTGATTCATAGTTCGAGGCTCAACCACTGAGCCACGCTGGCTGGGCTGATAGGAGATTTTCAAGGTCACTGTAGTCATATCCATTCTAGCCAGTGGGACAGGAGAGGGAGGGATCATCCAGAGTCAGGAAATGTCTCTTAAGCAATAAACTGTACTCATTATTTTGCTTAAATTCCAATGATTACAGCTCAGTCATATGGTCACATTTAGTTTCAAGGGAAATTAGCTGGGTATCCATATATTTAGTATTGGCTTAATATGATTCCAAGTCCCCTTGTGGCGACCTCAGTGAGGCTGCTGCCCTCTACGTGCGGATGACCAAGGGGAAGCCAGCCGCGCCAGGAGGCCGCCCTCCCGCATCTGCTGCGCCGGATAAGCGCGCAGCCCCAG
>NW_006282272.1:904880-916819 GCF_000327345.1 Myotis davidii
GGCCCTCCCTGGGCCCAGGTGACTCTGGGGGGTGGAGGTGTCAGACTGTGCAGCCGTCTCTGGAGTGATGGCCTGGAGCAGCTCGGCCTGCCACTGCCACTGTGTCTCCGTTCCCTAGCAACAGATCTAGCAGAGGGACGTTTCCTGTGGCTCTGGCAGCTGGAAATCAGCTCCAGGTTGGCCACATCTTTCCAGAATGCCTCCTTGTAAAAAAGGTACATCTCATATAAAACTTGAACTTTATTCCTTCATCTCCCCTTGCCTGAAACAATAGTGTGATTACACTGTCATTTTTGGGGGTATGTTATTTTTTTATTTGGCTTATTCAGAGATATTATCCTGTATACTATTGTCTTGTGAAACTATTATTATTCCAACAGTGAACCTGTGCTAAATAAATTGCTGGCAAATGCCCGGCCGGCGTGGCTCAATGATTGAGCGTCGACCTATGAACCAGGAAGTCATGGTTCAATTCCCAGTCAGGGCACACGCCCGGGTTGAGGGCTTGATCCCCAGTGTGGGACGTGTAGGAGGCAGCCGATCCATGATTCTCTCTCATCATTGATGCTTCTCTCTCTCTCTCCCTCTCCCTTCCTCTCTGAAATCAATAAAAATATTTTTAAAAATAAAATAAATTGCTGGTAAAGACAGACTCAGTCTCTCAGTATAACTTTTGGTACCTCCCAAAACAAAACACTATATCTCAGTTACAATAATGGAGAGAATAGATTTTGGTGAAAAGCCAGCAATTTCCATCACAGAATATAATTTCCAACATATCTAAATTGACATTTTAAAATAAAATTTACATCACTTTTTCGAATGCGTCCAATGGACTCTAGTGTTTTAATATCCACCATTGTCCTTTTTAAAACAAATTTGAACAGGTTCTTTAACAGGTGGATATAGTGCATTGTTTCTGACTCCTAGATGCCACAATTCCATTTTTCTCTCCCTGTAAAATGTTATACTAATGTAATCTCTTTTAGGTTTAAAAAATCTTTTATTAATCATCCTACCACACTTTGCAGAAACAAAAATATATGTGTGTGTGTATGTATGTATGTGTGTATATATATATACACACACACACACACACACACACACACATATATATATAACTTTGGAAAAATTATATATACACATATACACACCAATATACAAATATTTAAATGTTTCTGTGACCAAGAGGCTCTAGGTAAGTGTTCTAGATGAAATTATCCTTATAGTAAACAGTACCAAGTGATCAAAACAACATAATTTATTATAGATTTTAAAATTAATTATTAAACCTTTATTTAATATACATCACTTATTAAGTTGGATGGGCTTTTTCTTAAGTCTAGGTATCCATGGTTGACTAGTACTTATGCAAAAATGAGAGAAGTTCAACAGCAATTATATTCCTATTTTTAATTTTTATAGATGTAGACATTGAGAAAATGCATTAATATGTAAAGTAATAATGGAAGAGTTTTATTATAGAAACATTAGTTAATTCTTTGAACTCCTTGTCTTAAGGCGTATAGGGAAGAGGAGACTATGTCCAGGGAACATTCAAGGTAGAAATTTCTCCTATTACGATACAGGGACCTACAGACAGGCCTCTCCTCCCCAGAGCAAAGAGTTTACAAGGGCAGACTTCGTTGGTAATAATAAAAAAAGAAAAGAAACAAAGACACTTAAAGATGTGAACGCATCTTCCCCTGGGGAAGGTGGAGACAGCGTCGCCTTGGGAAAGTTTGGAGAAGGGAGGCTGACAAAGCCAATGCTACATTTTGGTCGGGACTGACTCCGGCAGCTGGGTGTGGTGCAATGATCTGTGGACCAGAAGCGCCACAGAGTTAATGCCCCCAGGAGCAGCCCCAGTCACTGAGGGGAGGGAATTTGATGCTAAATACTGCGTGTGCACATCCACCTGTGCCATTCTCCATCACCCTGTGAGACAGGGCGGGTCCCTGGTGTGCCATGAGGGACGCATTCCTTTGCCTCTAACCCAGGGGTCTCCCATCTTCTGCCAGAACCTGTGAATCTGTGGCAGGCTAACTTGTTAGTTTGCAAGTAAGGCCAAACCTCAGACCCTTCACAGTTCTTGACATTTATGTCATGTAATACTATAAAAGTACATAATCTATCTATCTATCTATCTATCTATCTATCTATCTCTCTGTCTATCTATCTATCTATCTATCTATCTATCTATCTATCTATCTATCTATCTTTTCTGGAATTTCTCCAATAAGCATTTATTCTTTTTAATATTTTAAATGAGTGAATGGCCCTGTACACTTCTTGGCAATAACATACCCTTTGCTGGTTTCCTTCCCTTCTTGTCCCAGGACCCCCGTCTCCCACTGGTGTTTTCTAGATTCACTTCCCAGATAAACAACTGGTAGTCAAATTCTTGACTCTAGGTCTTTTTAGACAACACAGCCTAAGACAGTATGTTCCATACGTGTTTGTTCAATCACCCGCCACACTCCAGCCTGAAAGAGAGATTAATGCCAGTTTATACTAGATTTAGTGGCCTGGGGGGCAGAGCGGGGAGGTGAAGGGAGGGGAAGCCGAGGCCTTTTATGTATTTCCTGCCTGCTGGGAAAGGGCTGCTCCTCATAAGCCTCATCACTGCGGCTCTTACCTCCTACCACCTTCGGATACCCTTTTCTTTTCTTTCCATTGATTTAATTCCCAAATAACATATTCATTTAATGACTATGAAGTGGTTTACACCCCACGGATAATGGAGTGCAATGATTGAGGTGGGATGTGGTACATTTTCCTGAACAATGAATTACAGTTATAAACATTCATCAACTACTGAATAGGAAACACCAAAAACTATTTAGTTTAAAAAAGCATTCCAGTAATAAGGGCAAATAAATAAAAGGCAGAGTCCAATTAAAATGCAAAATAGTAACTAGACAAATAACTATAAAGAAAGGATAAACCAGAGGGGGCCTTAAGGATAGAGCGCATGGAATTTGATTTGAAATGTTTTTCTTTCATATGCATAATAAAACATGCTATTCATATTCAAGTATTCCGCAAAATGTAATGAGTAGAGCAAATCAAATTTGAAATACGGATGCTTCTAAAAAGCAGTTGGACCTTTTTAAAAATACAAATTAAAATTAAAATCAGCTACTCTTCGGGGATGACCTTTTAAATTTTAAGGATCTTTTCCCTCCTACCTGGAAAATCCTCTTTTTCTCCCTCAACCTCTGTCTATTCAAAACCTCTACAGCACTCAACACATTTGTAATACCAATAAAGAAATTAAAAAATTAAAAAAAAAAAAACTTAAGCGCCCCTGTCCTCCAGAGCCACCTCACAGCACTTATTATTTTTACTGCTCATTTTGGCACTTAATAATCATAGCTACCATTTAGTGAGCATTTATTATGTACCAAGTCCTGAACCAAATCTTCTGGGGGCAATTATCTCAGTAAATGCAACAATTCTTAAGGCAGCTACTGTCATGATCGCTATTTACATGAAGAAAATGGAGGTACTGAGTAACTTGTTCAAGATCACAAAGGGAGTTGCAGAGTTAGGATTCAACCTGTTTTTGTTTTTGTTTTGTTTTCATTTCGGGACCTACTAGAGTCATATACTGCTTACCGACAGGGATACATTCTGAGAAATGTGCTGTTATGTGATGTTGTCATTGTGCAAACATCATAGGGTGTGGATATACAAACCAAGGCGTATAGCCTACGCCACACTCGAGCTAAGTGGAAATGAATGTGGCGGTGTCCCGTCAGATTCCAAGGTTTGAGAAACTGCAGTGCCTAACAGGTACTCCCATTCCATTAGTAGGAACTGTAGTTTTATAGAAATGAAAGAAATACATTGTTTTTTCCCATTAATATGTATTATTTTTTCAAAAGGCTAATAAACTGTTAGGACGCAAATACCTAGTAAGTTGTTTGGATTCAACTACTTAATAGTTGGAACTCTTAAGTGTTTATTTTGGCCTACGAGCTCCATGAAAACATTAATGAGATGTTAAGGGTTCTATGAACTCTGGGAACCAGGGAAATCTGGGAAGTCCAAGCATTTCTTGGCCTCCAGCTAGTGTTGCTAACTGATGCAAGGAAGTGGACAAACGGAGGGGGGGTGGGGAGGGGGAGAAGGAGGTTGAATGAGAGTATGTGTGGTCTCCAGCTGCCCCTTTTCAGGGAATTTCTGGGCCATCCTTTCTAAGATCCAGTGAGACAGTAGAGATAACTCTGTGAGGTGATAGACATGTTAATTAGCTTGATTATGGCAATGATTTCAAAATGTATACATATATCAAACCGAGTCATACACCTGCCTTACATATATGTGAGTTTTATTTGTCAAGTATACCTCAATAAATATGGCAAACAGTTTTCCAGTGTAATATCAACAGAACCCTCCTTCGGAATTAAAAAATTATTTTATTAAAAATTAAATTGCTGGCCCTGGCTGGATAGCTCAGTTGATGAGAGCATCATCCTGATACACCACGATTGTGGGTTCAATCCCCATTCAGGGGACATACAGGAAGCAACCAATGAATGCATTAAAAAGTGGAACAAATTGATGTTCCTCTCTCTCTCTCTCTCTCTCTCTCTCTCTCTCTCTCTCAAAATCAATCAATAAATAAAACAAAAATTTTAAAATCAAATTTCTTTTGAAATTATTTCTTGAATATTGAACTTCTTTGAAAACAGCACTATGTTAAGACCAGATTGTTGTAGCTCAGGTTTATGTGGGTTATGTATGCAACCATTATTTCTTTTCTGTTTAAAATATCTTTGGATAACACTTTTTGTTGTTGTTGTTAATCCTCACCCGAGGATATTTTCCATTGATTTTTATGGAGCGTGGAAGAGAGAGGGAAAGACAGAGAGAAACACCGATGTGAGAGAAACACATAAATTGGTTGCCTCTTGCACAAGCCCTGATCTGAGCTCAGACAGGGGAGGAGCCTGCAACCAAGGTATGTGTCCTTGACCAGAATCAAACTTGGGACCCTTTAGTCATCAGGCCGAAAGCTCTATGCACTGAGCCACACCGGCTAGGGCTGTGGATACCACTTTAATAGCAAGAAGCACACCTAGTGCCCAGAACTTTGTAGAGGTTACATTCCACTAAAAAGAACCAGGGCTCCTTGGAGAAGTGGATGATTCTAATTCTAGGCTGGAGTAGGGAGTGTCAAATGAGGGTTTAGAATATTTTGTGCCAGGAAATATGGGTGTACTCAAAAATTGATGGGGTCACGTAAAAGAAATACGGAAGCCAGTTTGAGAGGGTTCCCGTTTGCTAAATATGGGACAATTTGAGTATCGAAATGAATAATGATTGGAATAAATGATAACACATTGACTAAAAAGAAATTCAAACCCAAATACCCTTTATCTAAGTTCACTAGTTGTTAACATTTTGCCAAATTTATTTTCTATTTCAATAGTCTTTAAAAAATAAGGAGGGGAGGAGGAGCAGGCAACATTGTTTATAGAAGAATGCTAACTCATAAATGTGAAATTGCTAGAATTAGCCAACCAACGTTTGCAATCACCATTGTAATAACTGACTCAGGCAAGATTATGAATAGATATAAAATCATTGAGTGAAAGACTGTTAGGGAATAATATAGTCACACAGTCTCAAAGTATCACCAATTACAATTACTAATTACCAAGAATAAAAAAAGAACCAACGGTACCTTTATCAGTGCAAAGGTCTGGTAGATGCCACCTGAACAAAATGATCCAACTTAATGTCACCATCCTGATATCATGTGTTCTCTGATGTGATGTACTCAGGACACAAATCACACTGAAGTATTCCTGTGCGGGAGAAAAAGGTGCTAATCACAAGGAAATACTAAGACAAAAAATTCAGGAGCATTATGCAAAGTACTAGCAGTTGACCTGGATTCTTCAAAAATGTCAATGTCATGAAAGGCAAAAAAAAGTTCGGGGATTCTCTTTTTCTTAAGAAAAACATGCTTGAAGTATGTTTGCGTGAAATGTCAAGATGTCTGAAACTTAGGTTTGAACCTCTTGGATCTTTCACAAAAAGGTGTGTGTGTGTGTGTGTGTGTGTGTGTGTGTATGCGTGCGTGCGCGCGCACATGCACGCACCCATTTCCACAAAAACATATTGAAATAGAAAACAAATTTGGCAAAATGTTAACAACTAGTGAACTCAGATAAAGAGTATTTGGGTGTTCATGAGACTATTTTTATAACTTTTCTGTAAGATTAAAAATTTTCAAACTAAAGAAGTTTTAAAAATAACATGTAAAAATAAAATTAAAAATATGCCGAGCCAAAGATAAAATGCTGGAGGCAAAGTTGGGATGGGCAAAGTTAGGAGTCGAGTAAGGACAAAAAGTCTAAACCTATGGCTTCTCTTGGCTCTATTCCTAGGAGTCCACCCGGCCATCTGCGAATATCCTATCATATACCATAGATTCTTCAAAGTAGGATCTTAAGCTCTTGACCTTGTGTCACAAGGAAAAGATAGATGAGAAATTCAAACGCGCTATAGCTGAAACTCCTTCCTACAGACACGCTCTCCAGCCCTTCTTGTTCAAGGGGCTGGCTGAATTTTCCTTTTCTTTGGCTGTCGGTTTGTCATGGGGATAACACAGTTCCCACGGCCTGGAAGGAGAGCTGGATGCCAGCATTCCAGTCATTTTGAAATGCATTTTGGGAAGTTAAAGACCATGTCTTATCTGGCTTGCAAGGCTTCCTTCCTCGTCTTTCCATAAATCTTTTCTGGACATATTGCATCTGACTCCGCTCTCATCCCTCATGGGTTCCCCTTGTCCTGGTGACCTAGCAGAATGCCACTGTTGATTCTTTATGTGTCACCTGTGAGCATGAATGTGGACTCCTTCCCCCTGCCTTTGCTCATTATTTATTCATCCAGGATAATTACTTATTCATGTAGGTCATTTTATTTTAAATGATAGTTCTACAAATGTTGAAGCAGATGAGCACTTGTATTCCAAAGGGCAGGAGAGATGAACAACAGATACAAAATGTACCGCAGAGAGCTGCACTAACAGAGAGATGAACACAAACCTGGGATCTCTTCTCGCGTCTTCATCATCTATCTCTTTCCATTGGCCTGATCTGTTCTCAATGGCCGCTTACTACTTTAAATACCCTCGTGATTGTTTTGGACTCTACTACCTTTTTCTTTAAAGCAGGAACCACAATGGCTACCGAATAGACTGACCAAATTGGAGATGGGACTCTAAGAGTTCTAAATCCAGTCTAAGCCAGGCCCCTGATTGGTCATTTAATTTCTTTTTTTAAAAAAAAATATTTTTATTGATTTCAGTTAGGAAGGGAGAGAGAGACAGAAACATCAATGATGGAGGCAATCATTGATTGGCTGCCTCCTGCACACCCCCTACTGGGGATCGAGCCCGCAATCCAAGCATGTGCCCTTGACCAGAACCACCTGGGACCCTTCAGTCTGCAGGCTGATGCTCTATCCACTGAGCCAAACCAGCTAGGGCTGGTCATTCAATTTTTATTGAGCATCTGCCTTTACTCAGGCACTATGTTTGGAAGTGGAGGGAAACACCGACTGAGACACAATCCTAACCGTGCACATCAGGTTCACGCTGGTCTCGTCTAAAGACTGACGGGGAGAACATGGCTCCCACCACGTGGATGTGAGTACATCACCTAGGAATTGTGTTCATCTGGTAGTAACAGACACTCAATAAAGGATGGTTTAAAGAAATTGCGAGGTAATTTTTCTCTTTTGCATGATGACGTAGGCAATTCAGTGGTGGCCTGACAAGCCCATGGAGTCATCTCAGTCTGGGCCTCTGCATCTTGCTGCTTTGTCTTTCTTGGTACACAGCTTCCACCCTAAAGTTTGCCTCATGGTGACAAGATGGCCAATGCATTGTGTCTGCATTCTAGGCTGGAGAAAAGAGGAAGAGAGAAAAGAGAAGGGGCAACAAAGGCACTTCCAGGTAAATCAAACCCCTCTTTTAAAAAATATATATTTTTATTGATTTCAGAGAGGAAGGGAGAAGGAGAGAGAGAGAGAAACATCAATGATGAGAGAGAATCATGGACCGGCTGCCTCCTGCATGCCCCTCACTGGGGATGGAGCCTGCAACCTGGGCCTGGGCCCTGACCGGGAATCGAACCCGCGACCTCCTGGTTCATAGGTCGACGCTCAACCCCTGAGCCATGCCGGCTGGGCAAGTCCCTCTTTTTTTTTTTTCATGGCTTACTTTTTTCTTTAAATTCAATTCATTGGAGTGACATTGGTTAAATAAGATTATATAGGTTTCAAGTGTACATTTCCATGATACATAATCTGTATATTGCATTGTGTGCCCACCCCCCAAAGTCAAATCATCGTCCATCACCATAAATTTATCAACCCCCTTTTAAAAGAGCTTCCCCCAAATCTCTACCAACATTTCTGTTTCCATTGCTCTAGCCAGAAGTTAGTGGTGAGTCAAGGATTTCTTAGATATGACACCAAGAGTATGATCCATTAAAACCCCAAAAGGACTTGTATCCAGGATCTATAAAGAACTCTCAAAACTAAACAATAAGAAAACAAACAGCCCAATTTTTTTAAATGGGCAAAACCTTAAACTATAACCCAGCAATCACATTCCTGGATATTTATCAGAGAAATTAAAATTCGTATCCACACAAACCTGTACACAAATGATCACTGCAATGTTATTTGCACACAGCCAAAACGTCCCTCAATAGTTGAATGGTTAAACATACTGTAGTATGCTTATACCATGGAATACTCACTCAGCAATATAAAACCATAAACTATAGACTGGATCTTGAGAGCATTATTCTGAATGAAAGAAAAGCCAATCTGAAACTGTCACATACTATATAACCCTATTTATGCAGCATTCTCAATGTGACGAAAGTATAGAGATGGAAAATATTACTGATTGCCTAGGGCAGTGGTCGGCAAACTGCGGCTCGCGAGCCACATGCAGCTCTTTGGCCCCTTGAGTGTGGCCACGAAGTTTCAATCACACTGTACGTGCGTACCTGCACGTGGTATTTTGTGGAAGAGCCACACTCAAGGGGCTGCCGTTTGCCGACCACTGGCCTAGGGTACGGATGATTGGGGGAGGTGTGTGGCTATGATTATAAAGGGTAGCACATGGGAGACATTGGCAGTAATACAATAGTACTGCATCTTGCTTGAGGTGGTTCTTACATAAATCTACACAAATGACAACATAGTATAGAAATATACACACACTTTATACCAATGTCAATTCCTGGTTTTGATATTATATTATAGTTATGTATGGAACGAGGTGAAGGGTATATGGACCTCTTTATACTATCTTTGCAATTTCCTGTGAATTTAGTTGTTTAATAATAAAAAGGTTTTTTAATAGCAAAATACTTGAGCAAACACTTCAAGAAAGAATATTCAGATCACAAATAAGCACGTGAAAAGATGTTGAACATCGTCAGCTATTAGGGAAATGCAAATGAAAACTACGAGGAAATACCACTACACACCTATTAGAATAGCTACAATGGAAAGTACTGACAACACCAAGTGCCAACAGGGATGCAGAGCAACAGAAACTCAAACCGGTGCAGCCCCTCTGAAAACAGTTTACAGATGCGTGTTTTTTAATAAAGTCAAACTACACTGACCATATGACCCAGCAATCCGACACCTAGGTAGTTCCCTGGAGAATTAGAAACTTATATTCACCCCCAAATCCATACATGAATGTTCGTAACAGCTCCATTCATAAATGCCCCAAACTGGCAACAACCCAATGTCCTTCAACAGGCAAACGAATAAACAAATAGTGGCACATCCATAGCACGGAAATCTATTTAGCAATAAAAAGAAAAGAACTATTGACAAATGCAAAAACATGAGTGAATATCAAAGGAATTGTGCCCCAAAGTCTCAAAGGGCTACACACTATATAATTCCATTTGTATGACAGTTTCCAAAAGACATAACTATAGTGACAGAGAACAGATTAGCGGTTTCCCAGGGTTGGGGGAGGGGGAGGGTATGACTGCAAAACAGAGGGTCAGCAAACGTTTTCTGCAAAGGGCCCACAGTAAATATTTTAGGCTTTGCGGGCCAGATATGGTCTCTGTTGCATATTTTTCCTTATTTTTGTTTGTTGTTTTGTTCTTTTCCCAACACTTTCAATACGTAAAATCCATTTTTAGTTTCTGGGCCCTAAGAAAGCAGGCCATGGGTCAGATTTGTCTTGGGCGCAGTTTGCTGACCACTGCTATAATGAGATAGCACAAGGGAGCCCGGGGTGGGGTATGCGATGTCATTGTTCTGTATCCTGTGGTGGTGGTCACACAAATCTATAGATGTGTTAGAATTCACAGAAGCGTATGCA
Organism: Myotis davidii; assembly: GCF_000327345.1. Classification (NCBI taxonomy): domain Eukaryota; kingdom Metazoa; phylum Chordata; class Mammalia; order Chiroptera; family Vespertilionidae; genus Myotis; species Myotis davidii. The sequence goes on from NW_006282272.1 coordinate 915,271, forward strand.
CACAAAATGTCAATAACATTGCATATTAATTGAGAAAAAAACCAGTAACTTATCTGACCAGTTCATCTCTGTCACAAAAGAGATCAAAGATTGATTTTCCCCTCAGATATAGAGATCAAGAAATCGTTTAAAAGATATGGCTTCATCTATCCCGCTTACAAATTATTTACTGTAGCAATTCCCTCAATTAAAATGGCACCCTTGTGTGAATGAGATAAAGAATTCAGTTGTGACTTATTAAGTTATAACGATGACAACTATTTCTTTGAGAACAGGAAAGGCACGTGTTTTTCTCTGTTACCGAGAGATAAATGTGTTTATTTATCACTTACAATAATGTTCAGTTTATTAGCAGAGCAATGAACATTTAAGCTCAGAGCAGCGTGCTTCAGTCTTTAAACAGCAGTTTAAGCTGGATTGTTTTAGGATAAGGTGCTCTTGTGTCAGAAATGGTAACTTGTGTTATGGAGAATATGGTCTTTCTTAAGCTTCCCTAACGAGAGAAGAGAACCTCACATTGACTTGAATGCTCTGGACAAGGGGGTCACTGTGCCCTCGAGGTAGCTCTGTCCCCAGGCCTCGGCTACTGTCACAGGGAGTGCTCAGCATGCAGTATTTAAAAAGGAGTGAACTGGCTTTGGTGGCTGCCAAATGAATACATTTTTAATGCTTCCCTAAAAACAGTCTTTAAGAAAATAGAAATATTTCATCTTCAGTAGTGATTCTCACATGGTGGGCGTGGGTACCTCAGGGCGGGGGATGCTTTAGAAAATTACATGGCCTAAGAGCAGAATCAGAGGCCCGGTCATTCCTTTGAAAAACAGCATAGCCCGGCTGGTGTGGCTCAGCAGTCGAGTGTCCACCCAGGAACCAAGAAGTCACTGGTCTGGTTAATGGTCATGGCACATTCCCAGGCTGTGGGCTTGATCCCTAATAGGGGGCGTGCAGGAAGCAGCCGATCAGTGATGGTCCTCTCTCATCAATGTTTCTATCTCCCTATCCCTTTCTCTTCTTCTCTCTAAAAATCAAAACATATTTTAAAAAGAGGAAAATAGTATAAAACCTTTCCTCTAGAGCAGGGGTGGGCATACTTTTTGACTCGAGGGCCACAATGGGTTCTTAAACTGGACCGGAGGGCGGGGACAAAAGCATGGATGGAGTGTTTGTGTGAACTAATATAAATTCAAAGTAAACATCATTGCATAAAAGGGTACGGTCTTTTTTTTTTTTTTTAGTTTTATTCATTTCAAACGGGCCGGATCCGGCCCACGGGCCGTAGTTTGCCCACAGCTGCTCTAGATAGTCCTCGCAGGGAGTGGGCCTAAGCCAGCAGTCGGACATCCCCCAAGGGATTCTTAGCGCTGCCTCAGAGACGGGAGAGGCTGTGAGGCTGGCTTCTGACTGAGTGGTGTTCCCCGAGGTCAGTGTGCTCAGCTGACCAGGATGAGCGGTTGCTCCCGCAGTGGGAGCAGCCCGCTAGCAGGCCCAGGGTGAGGCTGAGTCTCTGCACCTATCAAATACCTGAGACAATCCAGACTGTGGCTTCAGG
>NW_006282272.1:916943-930676 GCF_000327345.1 Myotis davidii
CACTCAAAGCGTAATATGCTAATGATATGCTAAGGCCGCTCAACGGCTCACTATGATGTGCACTGACCACCAGGGAGCAGACAGTCAAATGGTCTACCAGTTGCTATGATGTGCACTGACCACCAGGGGACAGATGCTCAATGCAGGAGCTGCCCCCTGGTGGTCAGTGCACTCCCACTGGGATGAGCAGCACTCCTACAGTGGGAGCAGCCGCTCAGAGGGCGGGTCCACAGCTGCTCAGCTGACTGGGATGAGCAGTGCTCCCACAGCTGGCCGATCCCCGCAGGCCACCCCCACTGCCAGTGCACGAATCCATGCACCAGGCCTCTAGTTTTGAAATAGTTTTAGGTGCACAGGAAGTTGCAGTGATATTACAGAGAGCTCCCAGGTACTCCTCACTCACCTCCCCCTAACCCCAGTTACACCTTCCCTAACTATAGAACAATATTGAAACCAGTAAACTGACATCGACACAATGTGTGTGTGGTTCTGACATTTTATCACGTGTGGCTTAGTGTAACCACCACCACAATCAAGATACAGAACATTTCTTTCAGCATAAAGAACTCCCTTTTACTACTTTACTGACACACCCCTCTCTCCTCCCCAGCCTACCCCCATAAACTCGAACCCCTGGCAACCACTAATTTGTTCTCCATCTCTATAATTTTGTCACTAGAGAACGTTATATGACTAGAATCATGCAGTACGTGAGCTTTTGAAATTGGCTCTTTTTCACGCAGTATATACGCCTTTAGAATTCACCCAAGCTGTTGCATGTGTCAATCGTCACTTCGTTTTATTGCTGAGTAGCATTCCATGGCACGGATGCACCCCACTTGTTTAACCATTCACCTGTGAAAGACCTCTGAGCTGTTTCCAATTTTAGGTTATTACAAAGAAAACTGCTATGAACAATCATGTACAGGTTTTGGTGTGGACATAAGCTTTTATTTCTCTGGGATAAATGCCCAGGAGTGCAACTGCTGGGCCATATGGTAGGTGTATGTTCTGTTTTTAAAGAACTGCAGAACTGTTTTCCAGAGGAGCTGTACCGTTTTACATTCTACCAGCATGGCACCAGAGAGCTGGTTTCTCCACATCTTTGCCCGTACTTGGTGTTGTCATTATTTTTTCCAATTTTATTGAGATGAAGTTGACATATAACGCCGTATACATTTAAGGCATATAACATAATGATTTCATATATGTATATATTGCACAATGAGTTCAGTTAACATCCATCATTTATCCATTTGAGCAGGCCACAGAAGTCAGTCCTGTGTATACTATATTCTACATACTGTGTGATCTCACTTATATTTGGAATCTAAAAAAACAAACTAATATCAACAGAGATCAGATTTATGGTTGCCAGAGGCAGGGGATGGAGAGTAGAATTGAGTGAAGGCGATAAAAAGGTACAAACTCCCAGTTAGATGATAAATTCTGGGAATGTAATGTACAACATGATGACTATAGTTTACAACACTGTATTGTATATTTGAAAGTTGCTATGAGAACAGATCTTAAAAGTTCTCAGCAGGAGGAGAACAAACTGTAATTATAAGAAGTGACCTCATCTCTTATTTCTCTTCCCTTCGCTCACTCTGCTCCAGCCACACTGGCCTTGTAATTCATCTAACACATCAGACAACTTCCCGTCTCAACTGCTCGGCAGTTGCTCTTCCCTTTAGAATGCTCTTTCCCCAGATACCCCGACGTCCTTTGGATATTACTTAATCTCACCTTCTTATGCATCTCCACACCACCACCATCCCCTCTGCGCAAGACATCTGATCTCCCCGCCTGGCTTCATTTTTTTTCCCTTTAGCACTATTGATATAGCTCTTTTTATATCTACAGTATATCTGTATCTGCATCAGTAGTTGTAGCTGTATCTATATCTATACTTATGCTATTTTTAATGTTTTATTGATTTTAAAGAGAGAGGAAGGGAGAAGGAGAGAAACACTGATGAAAGAAACACCAATTAGATGCCTCCTGCACGCCCCTACTGGGGATCAACCCCACAACCTGGGCATGTGCCCTGACCAGGAATCAAAATGGGACCACCCTCAACCAACTGAGCCACACTGGCTAAGGCTCATCCTATTTTTTAATCCTCACCTGAAGATATGTTTATTGATTTTAGAGAGAGGGGAAGGAAGTGGGGAGAGGGGGAGAGAGAGAGAGAGCGAGAGAGAGACATTGATCAGTTGCCTCCCGTATGGAACCCAAAACCCAGGTATATGCCCCGACCAAGAAAAGAACCTGCAACCAACCCACAACCTTTTGGCGTATGGACGACACTCCAACCAACTGAGCCACCCAGCCAGGGCCATTCTTCATCCTATTTTTATGCTTTTCCCACCAGAATACAATCTTATAGAGGTATGAATTTTTATTTGTTTCCTTTTCACTTCAGTCTCAGAACCATCCTAGCACACAGTAGGTGCTCAGTAAGTATTGTAAACGAATCACGTTGCCTACTCTAATTAAGTGCATTCCAGCAGGGAGTTATTGGCTATTATGCTATACACACTATAATACTGGTCACTGGACAAATGTTTTCTACGAGCTATTTCTTCCACATCCTTCATGCTGACTATATCAACAGTTAGAACTCTAAACAAAAGATAATACTGTCTATCAGGTCCGCACTCGATGTATTTATGAGCTGTGAGTGTGCACTTCTCCTTCAGACTGGCCAGGGTTTTGTGTGTGTTGCTCTTGGGGATGTTTGCAATTTCTTTGTGATCTAGTTCCTTCCTTGTGTCATTCATCTTCTTCCCCCACCCTCCCTGCCCCCCAAACATTCGGGAGAGGGGTTTACAGGCAGGAAAACCTTTCACCTTTTACCTTAATCTTTTTCAGTGGTATCTCAATTTTGAACAGGCTTAAATGAAATAAAGTATTTCTTAGATGCCGATATTATTAGACATACAGTTGTATTCATCAAGCTCTGCTTACTATAAACGTCTCTCCACTGACAACACATACACGTTGCGTTAGTAAAATAAAGAAGGAGGCAGGGGAGGCTTCTAGAACTCGCATCTGTGTTCCTCAAATATCAGAGTTGCTCGATGGAGTTTAATGAGGCACTTGCCCATTAATTTTAAGTTGGATTTTCAAATTATTTGGAAAGTATTGTTTCAAATTATTACCATCACTCTGTAATGCATTTTTAATTTTCCTGAGTAAAACCTTTAATTATTCTTCCTAAATTTTAAAAACAGCCAATTATTATGGCATTTAGTTGGAATATACTAGGCAATTAAAAAAATACTTGAAACTAGATTGATTTAAAAATTAAGATTTGGTACACAGCACAGGGAAATAATCAATAATATAACTTTGTATAGTGACAGATGGTACTAGACTTATTGTGGTGATCACACTAGAAGGTATAGAAATGTAGAATCACTATGGTCTACATCTGAAACTACTATAGTATTGTATGTTAACTATACTTTAACAAAAATAAGTAAAAGAAAAATTAAGATTTGCTTTCAAATGTATGTTTATTAAAAACATTTTGCAAGTATGTATATTTCCTTCTAAGGCTCCTAAATAAAGTGTAATAACTGGAAAAGTATACCCTCTATTTTTTATTATGAAGGCTCAATATTCAAGACAAATGCTTTTTGTTAATCTTTACTTTTTTGATTATTTGTAATGTTTTAAAAGTTACTCTCGCCCGGCTGGTGTGTTTCAATGGTTCAGTGTGGACCTATGAACCAGGGAGTCACAGTTCTATTCCCTGTCAAGGCACATGCCTGGGGTTGTAGGCTCAATTCCCAGTAGGGGGCGTGCAGGAGGCAGCTGATCCATGATTCTCTCTCATCATTGATGTCTATCTCTCTCTCCTTCTCCCTTCCTCTCTGAAATCAATAAAAATACACATTTTTAAAAAGTTATTCTCAACTAATGAATGGAGCTACACTTCCTCACTAGGGCACCATTAAATTACTAAGTGCACTAGGGATATTTTTAAGGTTCAAAATGCATGATTTTAAGCATTTGAGGAATTTAAGACAAAAATAAAAAGTTATTTGTGGATAAATTCTAAATGTTACATAATGGCTGAAATAAAATTCTTTTTTTTTTAAATATATTTTATTGATATTTTACAGAGAGGAAGGGAGAGGTATAGAGAGTTAGAAACATCGATGAGAGAGAAACATGAGAGAGAAACATCGATCAGCTGCCTCCTGCACACTCCCCACTGGGGATGTGCCTGCAACCAAGGTACATGCCCTTGACTGGAATCAAACCTGGGACCCTTGAGTCCGCAGGCCGACGCTCTATCCACTGAGCCAAGCCAGTCAGGGCGGAAATAAAATTCTTAGGATAAGAATAGTGTATGCGGAGGTGGGTTTGAAATATCCAAAAGACCAACATTTTACTTCTTAAAAATGGAAATTCCGTTTTAGTAACAGAATTCTAATCACATAGCATGCCAGATTTTAAAATATTTATTTTAAAAATTGAATCTATATGTTTAACTTCTTATGAATCATTTTAGTGTGCAATCAAAGTTATTTGGTTTAAAAGTATCCACCCAGAACCTCTAGATTTTTTTTTACTGATTTCAAATTGGTTGGACTTTAAGTTTACAGTATTTTAATCACTTGTATTTAAATCCTGAGTATTGCTTGTTTTGCTTGTCAAATGACAGCAGTTGGGAGTAAAACCCACTCTGAAAGTCTCCCTCCTTGAGCAGAGCGTATACTATAATAACAAGTCTCATTATCACACTATGATGGAAACCTCAAACATCTTTAGTGGAAGGATTCAAATTACATGTTGCAGCACCAAAGCGCCAGCTCATTAATCACCTTTCTTCTCCACTCATAACTACCTGCATAAAATATCATTCCAGGCTCCCTAATGCAATTTAATTTTTCATTAAAAAATTTAAAAAGAAATTGCAAGTTAAAATAGTAGGGGTGGACAGTGTTACTTTTTTGTTGATTACTCCCTGTCCATTTCCAATTATGTTTTCCACGTGGGGCACAGAAGATGTGGTCCAACAAAAGAGATACACACACACACACACACACACACACACACACACACACACCTGTCACAGTCCTGGTCCCAGGAGTTGACATACTTCACTTTTGTTATTTGATATCCTACTTTCATATTCAAGTTATTCAGCTGTTAGCTTTCTTTCTTTCTTTTTTTAATCCTCACATGAGGATATTTTTTTTTCCACTGCTTTTCAGACAGTGGGAGGGAGGGAAGGAGAGGAAGGGAGAGAGAGAAAGAGAAACATCTATGTGAGAGAGACACATCGACTGGCTGCCTCCTGCACTTGCCCAGACCTGGGGCAGGGAGTGAACCCTCAACCTAGCTACATTTAACTAGGAGTAATTTGTGCAACAAAACTAGATGATAACTTATCCCCCCACAAAATATGAGCAAGTAGGTACTAAACTAGTGACAGTCACACTACCTACATTACCAGCTTACGTGCAGAGGGATCATGGGGATGTAACAGGGTCTCTCACTGACCTGAGAACAACAAAATAACCAAAAGGTACTCATTGAAAGCTCATAGAGCCAACATGAGGGCAGGAGCCAAAACTGTAAGGGGTTTAACATCCCAGCGGCAAGTAAGTACCATGGGTGTGCAGTAAGGCCTAAGAAGGCTAAAGTAGTCTGGCTCAAACATGAACTCCTGGAACTAACCAGCCGAAGCATCCTTTGAGGATGAAGACCACACTGAGGAAATCTGCTGATGAATATAAATTGAACAGGATAGTGACGATTGAGGCAGAGTAAAGACAGGTACAGAAAAGGCAGGGGAGGGAGACAGAGGCTAGAGATCTCAGAAATTAAGCCACCACCAGAGACTTCAAAAAACAACAGGCAAGAGCTCTAGCCATGAAATTATAAAATCCATTATCTCCCTTCTAAAAGTTCGGAAAAAATAAATTTACTTGAAAATGAACAACATAATCAACTAAAGAAACCACCTGATCATCTCGATAGACACAGAAAAAATGTCTTTGATGTTCATTACGCAAACTCTCAGCAAACCTAGAATCGAAGGGAAATTTCTCAACCTGATAAAGACGTGGAAAAAGGCCTGCAGTTAACATCATACTTGGTGATGAGAGACTGGATGTTTCCTCTGAAGACTGGAAACAAAGCAAGGATGCCCACTCTTGCCACTTCACTGTTGCCACTTCAACAGGATGCTGGAGGGTTCTGGCCAGTGCGATCATGCAAGAAAAATAAAAGGCATCCGGATTGCAAACAAAGAAGTAAAGCTATTGTTACTTGCAGATGACATGATCCTATATGTAGAAAACACTAAGGAATTCACACACACAAACTTATTAACTAATAAATACGTTCAGCAAAATCACAGGATACAAAATCAGTATATACAAAAGCCAACTGTATCAGTATTTACAAACAACGAACAATAAAAAATTGCAACTAAGAAAATAATTCCAGCCCTGGCCAGTTTGGCTCAGTGGATAGAGCATCGGCCTACGGACCAAAGGGTCCCAGGTTTGGTCCAGGGCATGTACCTCGGTTGCAGGCTCCTCCCTGGCCCAGGCCCTGGTCAGGGCGCGTGCAGGAGGGAAGAAATTGATGTGTTTCTCTCACATTGATGTTTCTCTTTGTCTTTCCCTCTCTCTTCTACTCTTTCTAAAAATTCAATGGAAAAATATCCTTGGGTGAGGATTAACAACAATAAAAAAAAGAAAGAAAGAAAAGAAAAGAATGCCATTCACAATAGCATTAAAAAGAATAAAAATACTTAGGAATAAATTTAACAAAATAAGTACCAGACAAGTACACCGAAAGTTTAAAACCACTGATGAAGGAAATTAAAGAAGTTCTAAATAAATGGAGAAACACATCATGTTCATAGATTGGAAGACTCAATATTATTAATATGGAAATTCTCCCCAAGTTGATCTATAGTTAACAGAATCCGTACCAAAATTCCAACAGATATTTATTTATTTATGCAAAAGTTGACAAGCTGCCAAAACCGGTTTGGCTCAGTGGATAGAGCGTCGGCCTGCGGACAGAAGGGTCCCGGGTTCGATTCCGGTCAGGGGCATGTACCTGGGTTGCAGGCACATCCCCAGTAGATGTGCAGGAGGCAGCTGATCCATGTTTCTCTCTCATCGATGTTTCTAACTCTCTATCTCTCTCCCTTCCTCTCTGTAAAAAATCAATAAAATATATTTAAAAAAAAAAAAAAAGTTGACAAGCTGGTAGTTGGGAGACAATGCTCCATGAATATTTCACAGTTCTGCACAATCTAGGTCTTCTTAGCACAGGACATGTTTGAACAACAAAGGCTGTGGAAGCTTGAGATTTGGAGATATGCCTCCCTTAGAGATACCTGCTTACACCCCAAGCTAATAAATCTACAGGCCTTTCCCTCCTTGCTCCAGAGAAGATGTGTTTCTATTCCAGAGCAAAGGTGAACTCGTCATCTTTCTCTCCTTAAAGGGGAGAATGGGCGGATGTGCCAGAAAACCTTACAGAAGCTTAGAGCCTCATAATTGTGGGGGTCCTTTCCTGCAGTAAACCCCCTGCACGTGCAGGTAAACATCTGTCTGTCTGTCACTAGTACTGGTGCTGCCCGGTGGAGAACTGCCACGGGGGGGAACTGATGCAAGGTGCTACTCTGAATGGTGCTTTTCCCATGAGTACTAAACCATCTGCGTCCCTGACGTTTTCTGTCAGTATACGTATGTGAAACTGACAAACTTAGTTTGAAAGTCGGGTAAAATCTCAGACCCTTCACAGTTTCTGACTTCATGCTGATTCTAAAATGAAATGGACTAGACCTAGAGTGCCCAAAATAATTTTGAAAATGAAAAACATAATTGGAGGACTTCCACTTCTCAATTTTGAAACTTATTATAAACTGTAGCTATCAGTACATTGGGGTGTTGGCATAAAGATAGACATATAGATCAATGGAAAAGAATTGAGAATCTAGAAGTAAACTTTATATTAATGGTCAGTTGATTTTTGACAAAGGTGCCAAGGCATTTCAATGGGGAAAAGGATAGTTTTTTCAACAAATGGTGCTGGAAAAATTGGATATCTACATGTACACCATTATAAAAAATTAACTTACAACAAATCAGAGACCTAAAAGTAAAAGCTAACTCTATAAAATAGGTAACAAGAAAACAAGATAAAATCTTAAGGATCGCAATTAGGAAGATTTCTTAGATATGACCCCAAAAGCATGATTTATAAAAGAATAAATTAATAAATCCAGTATTATCAAAATTCAAAACTTCTGAACTTCAAAAAACATCACTAGTGAAAAGCCATAGTCTGAGAGAAAATATCTGCAAGTCACATATTCAGATAAAGGCCTTGTATATTCAAAATATACAAAGAACTTTTATAACTCAATAAGAAAACAACCAAATCAATTTTATACCCGGATAAAAAGCTGGATTTCTTCCCTATACCTAAATAGGACTGCCTGCTAAGAATGATTAAGTAGAGTCCAGAGTCTCACAACATAATACCCAAAATATCCAGGATACGAATGAAGATGACTCATCATACCAAAAACCAGGTCAATTGCAACAGATTCCAACATTAAGATGATTGAGATGTTGGAATTATCTGACAAGGATTTTAAAGCATCAATCATAAAAATATTTCAATAAGTAATCATAAACACTCCTGAAACAAATGAAACAATAGAAATTCTTAGAAAAAAAAAACCAACAGAAGATACTTTAAAAGAAATTGTAGAACTGGAAAATATAATTACTGAAATAAAAAACTCACTGGACGGGTTCAAGAGTAGATTGGAGGATGGAGGAAATAATCAGTGAACTCAAAGACAAATCAATAGAATTTACATAATCTGAACAACAGAGAGCTTTACATTTAGGTATTTGATAGATTTTGAGTTAATTTTTTTTAAATATATTTTATTGATTTTTTACAGAGAGGAGGGGAGAGGAATAGAGAGTTAGAAACATCGATGAGAGAGAAACATCGATCAGCTGCCTCCTGCACATCTCCCACTGGGGATGTGCCCGCAACCCAGGTACATGCCCTTGACCGGAATCGAACCCGGGACCCTTGAGTCCGCAGGCCGATGCTCTATCAACTGAGCCAAACCGGTTTCGGCTTTGAGTTAATTTTTGTACAGGGTATGAGATCAGTCTAAATTCATTCTTTTGCATGTAGATATCCGGTTTCCCCAGCATTAATTGTTGAAATGGCCAATTGGTTTTCTTGTACAAAGATGCAAAAACAATTCAGTGAAGAAAACACAGTCTTTTCTACAAATTGTCCTGGAACAATTGAATATCATAGAGAAAGAAAAGAAAAAAAAATGAGACCTGGCCGGTTTTGCTCAGTGGATAGAGCGTTGGACTGCGGACTGAACGGTCCCAGGTTCGATTCCGGTCAAGGGCATGTACCTTGGTTGCGGGCACATCCCCAGTAGGGGTTGTGCAGGAGGCAGCTGATCGATGTTTCTTTCTCATCGATGTTTCTAACTCTCTATCTCTCTCCCTTCCTCTCTGTAAAAAATCAATAAAATATATTTTTTAAAAAAACGACAAAAACAAAATGGATCATGGACTTAAATGTAAAATGTAAAACTATGAAACTTTTAGAAGAAAACATAAGATAATTTTTAGGACCCAGGACTAAGTGAAGAGTTCTTAGAAACGACACTAAAAGTATGATTCATAAAAGGAAAAAATTAATAAATTGGGCTTCATCAGAATTTTAAACTGTGGTGCTGTGAAATACTCTATTCAGAAGATGAAAAAATAAACTACAGTATGGTTGAAAATATTTGCAAACCATGTATCTGTCAGAAGCTTTCTTTGTAGAATAAGTAATTTATAATTAAAAATCCAATTATAAAATGAACAAAAGACATGCACAGACATTTCACCAAAGAAGAGATATGGATGGCAAATAAGTACATGCAAAGATGTTCAACATCATGCATCATTAGGGACATAAGAATTTAAACCACAATGAGCTATCTAAACTTATTAGAACAGCTAAACAAGAATATAACAATGATACCGAATGCTGGTGAGGATGCAGAGAAACCGGATCTCATGAACTGGTGGTGGGAATGGAAACTGGCAAGGCTACTCTAGAAAACAGTTTGGTGGTGTATTAGTTTCCTAGGCGGCCATAGCAAATTACCACACGCTTGTTTACTTAAACACAGAAATTTACTCTCTTTCAGTTTTAAAGGCTAGAACTCCAAAATCAAGGTGGTGGCCGGGCTACACTCTCTCTCTGAATACTGTAAAGAAGAATCCTTCCTTGCCTCTTCCTAGCTTTTGGAGTCTCCTGGCAATTCTTTATTTTTATTTTTTAAATCTTTTTTAAAATATATTTTTATTGATTTCAGAGAGGAAGGGAGAGGGAGAGAGAGAGAGAGAAACATCAATGATGAAAGAGAACCATTGATCGGCTGCTTCCTGCACACCCTCCACTGGGGATTGAGTCGGGCATATGCCCTTGACTAGAATCGAACCCAGGACTCTTCAGTCTGCAGGCCGACACTCTATCCACTGAGCCAAACCAGCTAGGGCTCCTGGCAATTCTTGATGTTCCTCAGCTTACAGCTGTGCCACTCCAATCTTGGCCACCATGATCACATGTCCTTCTTCCCTCTAGCTCTCCCTCCCCCTTACAAAAACAGCGAACGTGGATGTCAGACCAGCCTGTTCTGCGCTGATGCACCTCCTACCAGTGTGGGTATGCTTTCTTCTTTACTTCTCTAGTTGTAGGACTTCCAGCCAGCCAGCTTTCAGGCGGTTCTGAATGATGGTTGTTCTGTAATTCAGTTGTCATTTTGATGTGGTTGTGGGGGGCGGCGAGTCCAGGCATTTACCTATGCCACCATCCTGGTTCTCTCTCCCCTCCTTTCTTTAGTTCATCAAATCCAGCCATTGGCTTTCGGGCCCACTCTAATCCAGGATGACTTCATCTGAACTTGATTACATGCTGACTAATGTATGGTCCTTAAAATACTCTACCTGCAATTTCCCTTTCCAAGTTTACATGTTATTGCCAATATTTTAATTCTACCTTGTTTTTAATACAGTCAAATGAATCATTATTGTATCTTTGCTATTTTTTTAAATAGTCAATGCCCAGTTAGATTGATCTGCATGTTTACCAATTTCTTCCTCACTTCCGGCATCTTGCATCCTGCATTGTCCTTTAGGATGACAAATATTTCTTTCCAGAGTGAATCCTTCAGAGATTCTAGGGTGACAAGACTGAGTGACAAACTCCTTCTGTCTTTGTCTGGAAAATGTCTTTATTTTATCCTCCTTTGCATACAAAATGTAATCACATGGTGTGGCAGCTATGAAAATATGTCAGTCAGACCTCTTGCTATGGGAGTGTCACTGACAGATGGCCTCACCGCTGCACTCTGAATCCACCGCCACATTAGCATGGAGGCCACCGAGGCCACGCTTCACACAGGCTGCTCTCAATGATTAAGCGTGGCCAGGGCAGGAAGACAGACACGTGACTCCTCTGGATGGCTGCTTGGTCTGGAGGACTCCTCATCGGCCTGGGCAGCCCTTCCTCTGCCGTGGGTCAGATCTGCACTGTGGTCTGAACACTTCTCACCCGAGGGGACTCCCCCCTTTCTATACTCGCAGGCATTTCCTCCATTCAGTCTCTTGCATGTCGTCTCATCTTGGCTTCTCCTTCTCAGAGGACCTAGACTAACATGCATGGTTTGTAAATCAAAACAATATAAAATATATCTATAGTAATAAAAGCATAACATGCTAATTAGACCAGACGTCCTTCCTGACGGATGAAGCCAGGGCTGTGAGGGAAGCCCGGTCCCTGGGTGGCAGAGGGAAGCCGGTGCCGGCAGCCATGGGAAGGAAGGCCTACTCCTGCACGAATTTCATGCATTGAGCCTCTAGTACAGCAATAAAATTCTAAGTCCCACCTTTACCATTTCACTCACCACAACCACATTCACACAGATGTTCTACCTTTTATCAAACTGTCATGTATCATGTATACTTTGAGTTTTTAATGGAAGTATTATAAAAGATGAATAAAGTCTTGTTTTCCTTTTTCTTACACAAAAGGTAGCATCCTACATGCTCTGGGTCTGATACATTTTATCCTCCAGATCGCTTAAACTTCTTTAAATATTTTCAATCTCGTGTCACAGAATTCTGAAACATTTCCTTAAATCTATCCTATAGTTCATTTATTCTTTTTATGTGTGTCTAATTTGCTTTTTAACTTATCCATTGAATTGCTTTTCAGTGCCTGTAGTATTTATTTTTTTAAATATATTTTTATTGATTTCGGAGAGGAAGGAAGAGGGAGAGATAGAAACATCAGTGATGAGAAAGGATCATTAATCAGCTGCCTCCTGTGTGCCACAACCTGGGCATGTACCCTGACTGGGAATTGAACCATGACCTCCTGGTTCATAGGTCACCGTTCAACCACTGAGCCACGCTGGCTGGGCAGTGCTTGTATTTTTTTAATCTTTATATTTCTATGGCAATTTTTCCTAATCTATCCATTCTTCTGTCATAATGTCTTATTCTTTTCTTAGTGTTTTGATCCTTCTTTTAGGTTTCTAATTATCTAAAATATACTGATTTTATATTATCTTTCTTTTTCAAATATATTTTTATTGATTTCAGAGAGGAAGGGAGAGGGAGAGAGAGATAGAAACATCAATGATGAGAGAGAATCATGGATTGGCTGCCTCCTGCACAACCCCTACTGGGGATGGAGCCCACAACCCTGGCATGTGCCCTTGACTGGAATCAAACCTGGGACCTTTCAGCCCGCAGGCTGACGCACTATCCACCGCGCCAAACCAGCTAGGGCTATATTATCTTTCAATTTTATTATAATATCTCTTGTTTGGGGGAGCTAATCCACGTATGCCTGCTGATTTCTGCTTGTGGTAAGTTGTTTCCTTATAAGGTCTTATAATTTTTTAATGTAAGTTCAACATTGGTGGGGCATTTTATTTTTCTATGTGTATTCAATTCTTTGCACTGATTTTTGCCAGGTGTACCAATTAGGGTCCAGTTAGCAGACTGAAACCACACCAGTAATTTGAACATAATTAGTACAAAGAATTATTAAGGAGTTAAAGTTGATTACTGAAAGAATAAAAGAAAGATCTGAAGAACACAGGAGCAGCATTACATGGAGCAGCTGCCATCTCTAGAGTTGAGGGAGAAGATCCAAGGATACTAAAAATAAATAAATAAATGAATGAGTGAATGAATGAATGAATAAATAGTGCGTTTTCCAGGAGGGCAGAACCGCCCATCGGAAACCACGGCTGTTCTGGTCTAAAAACCTTGCAAGGCACTGGCCCTTCCTGTACCCCCAGCTGAGACTTCCACCTTGTCAGAGAGGGTGGCTTGCAGCCCACGGGGTGGTGCACAAGTCTTCTAAGGTGTCACAGGTCAGAGCCGGTCCACAAGTAGCAGGCCAAGACTGGGGATCAGGGAGCTGCTCCCCCGGTGCTGGTGAGCTAGGGCTGGAGAGCAGGGAGCAGCCTGTTCGGATACCAGGGAAGGAGAGAGAGAGAGATGGAGAGAGAGAGTGAGAGAGAGAGAGAGTTGGGGGCGGGGTGTGACAATGGGTCTCTTGTACACTGCTGGGAAGATGATGCCTGCTAGGAATCTGGTGAAAACTGCTGAATGGCGGGCACCACTTGG
>NW_006282272.1:930733-936863 GCF_000327345.1 Myotis davidii
AAAAACAAAATCACCAGACCAGAAAGAGGAGCTCCTGCGCGGCTCCGCTTTGCACTGTTCCTTCAGCACCCTCCCTCGGCAGAGCCTGACATTACACCAGCTGGCACAGGAGAAATGTTTACATGACCCTTTGCTGCCTCTCAGCTCGAAATCCACCTTTCTTGGCAGCGGAGTGATCACTGGCACATCCGGTTCGTGAGGAGGTATCATGGGTCCAGGACCAATTTTTTCATGTTGACTTTATAGTGTGCGGTAACCGAACCATGTGGGGACTATCAATTTGCACTTCAAACCCAGAAGAGGCATATTCCTAAGATTTTTGATTTTTCAGGGAGATTCTCTCCCCTCAAAACCTCCCACACAGCACTGCCTGCTCAGAAAGGTGGCCCCACTCCTATGTGGCAGTTATTTCTACAGCCATAAAAATGTCCATGCAGCCCTAGCTGGTGTGGCTCAGTGGATAGAGCTTTAGCCCATGGACCGAAGGGTCCTGGGTTCAATTCTGGTCAAGGGCATGTACCTTGGTTGCAGGCTAGATCCCTAGCCCTGGTCAGGATCCGGCCCTGGCCAGGGTGTGTGTGGGAGGCAACCAATTGATGTGTCTCTCTCACATCGATATTTCTCTCTCTCTCTCTCTCTCTCGCTCTCTCTCTCTCTCTCTCCCCCTCTATTCCACTCTCTCTAAAAATCAATGGAAAAATATCGAGTGAGGATTAACAACAACAAAAATGTCCATGCAAAAATACTTACATATTTCACTACTAAAAGAATTACATTACAGATTAATTCAGATAACTAAAACCTACCTAGAACTTCTCATTGCTCACAATGCCAGATTCATTACAGGAGCAAAAATCTAGAGACAGAATAATAAAATAACTCAAAGAAATATAAGCACATAACCAAGAATAACCATAAAAAAGGTTAGCAAACTCCCCATATGGAAGAAACAGTTAACACAGCAGACCAAAGAAGACTTGAAAATTAAGTGTAATATTCTTGGAGATAGAAAGTGCATGAGGCAAAAGATGAAATATATGATCACTGAAATAAAACACTCAAGAGATGTGCTAAAAAGAATAACAAACACACCCAGAAATAATATTAAAAATATTTACTGATGCCCTGGCTGGTGTGGCTCAGTTGGCTGGAGCATCCTGGTCCACTGAACAGTCACCGGTTCAATTCCTGTTCAGGGTATATACCTGAATTTCAGGTTTGATCCCTGGTTGGAGCACATATGGAAGGCAACTGATCCATGTTTCTCTCTCACATCATCAATCTCTCTCTCTCTCTCTCTCTCTCTCTCTCTCCTTTCCTCTCTCTTGAGAATCACTGAAAGGCATACCTTCAGGTGAGGATAAAAATAAATAAATGAATACATAAATAAATGGTTGGGAACAACTCTTCCCCGCATAGGCCTCTTTAAACACACACACACACACACACACACACACACACACACACACACACTATAGCACAAGTACCAAACAATCAGATTATACACCTAATCAGTAAGACTTGGAACAGTATGCCCTTAACACAGTATGCTGGCTTAACTTCAGCCTTAAACACAGATGAAAACTGAGCCAGGAGATTTTTCCAGAATACAGTGCATAGGAACAAAGAAATGAAAAGTATAAGAGACACATCAAGAGACATGGAAGATGGATCCAGAAATTTAAATACCCACATGCTAGCACTTCTTCATGGATAAAACAAGATAGTGGAAGGGAAGGAATGAAGAAGTAAATGTTATCAGACCTCAGAAAGGACACCAGTCTTCAGGCCCCTAGGTCTTACCACGTGCACAGATGGTTTTACTTTCACAAAGTCCTTTACCTGCATGCATTACGGTGAAACTGTGATCTTATCATTCAGAGAAAATCCTAAATGCATTCAGAGAAAAAAGAAACTGAGTACCTACAAAGAAGTGAGATCAAATCCACAACAATGGATGTTATAAGACAATCCCTTGAGAATTCTGAGGGAAAATTGTCTTGATCCTAGAATTTTATACCAAGCCTCAGTAGCACTCAACCTCGAGGGCTAAATGAAACACTTTTGCTTTGCACAACTGCAAAATTTCTGTGTCTAGATATGTAAACTATTTTTGAATTATTTGAAGATGTGCTTTGGCAAAATAAAAATTAGTCAAGAAGGAGGAGAAAATAAAACAAATCTCAGTAAACATTGGTGGAAAAAAACCAACAACAGTCCTACTAAATTCCCAGGTGACCTCAACATGTGAAGGACGCAGGTGAAAGAGAAACTGAATTATGTTAAGGTAGGGTACGGAGTTAGAGAGAAAAAGATAGAGATATTTGCTAGTTACATGGTTTTTTGAAATAGAAATTCAAATAATATAACAGGAACAACTCTATGAAACAACCAGAATTACTCAGTGAAATATATGTAGCACTACATTTCCATTACGGCCAGTTTAAGTAGGCCCATCAGAAAATGGTCCTTCTATATTTAGAATCTTTAATATCAATTTGGAAAGGGGCTATTGGAAATATTTACTCAACAGTTATTTTGGGGCCAAACTCTGTTTTAAGTATAGTTGCTTTCCTCTTCTTCATCTCACCAGAGGCAGGAGACACAGAGGAGTGTTCTGTAGATAAGACAGAACGTGAAAACACAAAATCCAAAAAATGCTGGCAACACAGGACACTGCAGAGCAGTGATTTTCAATCGGTGTGCTGCGAGAATCTTTAAAACATGCAATACCTGACCAATACCCGAGCTCTTTTCCCTTAGATTGTCAAAGTTAAAAAAAAAATGACAATAGCTAACACAATATTTTTGGTGTGCTGCAGAATATTAGTAATTAGTTTATGTGTGCCATGGGATGAAAAGGGTTGAAAATCGCTGTAGACTATTGGTTATTTATCCTTGTGATCACCTGTCTGAATGGGATCTGGGGCTTGCTGCAATGCTGAACCAATTACTTAATTTTTCTAAGCTTCAGTTTCAACAACCATAGAATGGGAATAACAATAGTACCTACCTCATTGGGTGGTTGTGAAGATTGAGATATCCTATGTATATCACTCAATTTCCTGTTATTTCAAACAATAATAATGTGTCTTGGGAGCACATAGATCATTTCTAGTTGTGGAGATCAGGGAACACTTCCTTGGAGAGAGAATATTTGAACTAGGTTGTGAAGAACGAATAAAATGTTTAATATGTAGAAATGGAAAAAGAGGTCTATTCAGGCTGAGCTAACAGCGTTAGCAAATGCATGGAGGCAGGAAATTAAATTGGGTCAGGTCATATAATACATTAAAGGAAATATTAGCAAATAAAGCTTGAACAGTGCTTTGATTTTATATTTTGGCAAAATAAGTGAAAAAAAATTATGAGCCCCGACAGACAGAATTTCTTAGATTTCCTCCTTAATTTTGCTACCCCGTGCCCCATTGAATAGAACTGAATAGCACAGAAGTCACCTGTTTCATGTGTTGGTAAGCTAGCCCAAAGTTTGTACCCATTTGCTTTTCTCTGGCCTTGTCTCCATTCTAGAGGCTACAAAAAGCCTTGGTTTCCCAGTCTCCCTCATAGCCAGTGGTGACCTTACTATTTCATAGTCTTACTAATCCTATATAATAAAAGGTTAATATAAAAATTGTCCTCTCAACTGGGAGTTCAACCAGGTGGGCAGGGGCCAGCCAGCCAACCTCCCATGTCCCCTCTCCTCTCCTCCCCCGCTGGCCAGGCCCAATCTGCCCCGATTGGGGCAGGACCCCACTGGTGCATGAATTCATGCACTGGGCCTCTAGTGAACTATGAGGAAATCTGTTGAGGGGTTTCTGGGAGAGTTTTGCTTTGTAATGAAAAGGACAAATACCCTGGGAGCATTTTTTTCTCTCTACTTCATTCCATGTCTGGAGTGGCAGCAGCCATCTTGTGACCATGAAGGTATGAAGCAGAGGACCCTAATCTCCAGACACTTTATTGTGAGAAAATGAATTCCTCTCCACCATTAGCCACACTACTAGCATCTGTTCTTGCAGTCCAAATCATTCCTAGCTCACACAATGGGGGATAGCTAGCTTTGAGTTTTAAAGAATAAAATAGAACTAGCTTTTACTCAGGCAGAGTTATTTTTTTAATATATTATTATTGATTTTTTACAGAGAGGAAGGGAGAGGGATAGAGAGTTAGAAACATCGATGAGAGAGAAACATCGATCAGCTGCCTCCTGCACACCTCCCACTGGGGATGTGCCCACAACCAAGGTACATGCCCTTGACTGGGATCGAACCTGGGACTGTTCAGTCTGCAGGCCAACGCTCTATCCACTGAGCCACACCGGTCAGGGCAGGCAGAGTTATTTTATCAGTCTCAAGTCAGTGCCCAGTCCCTATGTGAAACCTAATTTAGTGTTTGGCTGAGGTCAGTCTAGAACTGGCAAAGTCTGTAATTGGGCTGTGACAACTACATACCAGAGACAGATGAGTTTAGTGTTCAGTGCCACTATTCATCAATACAGGTTTCTGCATGTTCTGTTGTCAAAGAGAAAAGGCTTTGACATAAATAATGGCTTATAATTTCAGAGTAATTGAATGCAACATCCATAAAGAGAAAATAACGGACTGATATGGAAATCCAGCATGACATAACTGTTACTTTGCTGCCAAAAATAAGGCAATGTAGTCTAAATTTTCTGCTGTGAAAGGAATGGTAATACGACGATTCCAGGAAATGATACAAGCTCAACCTGATATCAGATTTCAAGGTAAAGATTCATCCACATGCATTTTTTTTCTAAAGTCTCTAGTAGTACCTTGTCACAAAACATGGATGGATGGCTTTGTGGACCTTCTCAACAAGGTTGTCAGACGCTCTCCATGTTGTTGCTACCACTGACCATGTGAGGCTAGTAGCAGGAGATAAATCATGGTGTTGTGATCCTTTTGTGTGATGACAAGTCACTCCCAGCTAAAGCAAGTTTAACTTCAGTACCGAGGGAACCAAGATGGCGGCATGAGGTATAAACCTGTACGTGCTGCCCCCCACAACAACATTAAAACTACAACTATAAGACAAAGCAGCTATCATCCAGAACCATGGAAAAGCTGGCCGAGTGGAAGTTCTACAACTGGAAGGAAAGAAAAAAGCGCATTGAGACCGGGTAGGAGGTGCAGAGGCGCCAAGAACAGGTACAAAGGCGTGCGTGAGGTGGGCTGCACCTGGGTGCGCGGTTTTTTTCAATCGGAGGGGGATACAAGCTCTCGAATTCACCGAACTCATTTATGGCGAGACTCTGGGGTCCCAGACGCCGATGGGGAGAAATTGGACTGACTTGCAGCAGTTTGGGAAGTGAGGGTGGCTTTCTCACAGAGCTGTTTGCAGGGATCATTGTTACTGTGGGGGCGCCGGACTTGGGGATGCAGAGGTACTCAGGGACGCAGAGGGATTCAGGATGCAGAGACGCGGAGTCACGGAGACTGCTGACAACAGCCATTGCTGTTGCTCCGCCCTGGTGATTCTCTGAGACCCCGCCCCACTCAATTTACATCCCCACCCAAGCTGTGCCCAATGGCACAAAGGAATCACCTGTGCTTTTGCAGCCTAACCTAACAAACTGCAGCTGTGTCGGAAAGCTCCAAAACTTCCAAACCCCAAGCAAAAGAGGAGAAATCTGCTGATATCACAGTGATTGACTTGGAGATCCAGGAGCCAGGGTACCCCTGGTCAGACACCAGAATTCAACTCCTCACATCCAAAAGGGACACACTCAAGAAGCAGACTCAGTGAGCACCAAAGCTCCACTGGAGCAAGTCCTGCCCCATAAGGGTTCTCCAGCACAGCAGTTCTTCCACTGTAGACAGTGAGTCTCCTCCCTGTCAGCCAAAAATGCAGATACAAAGAAACATATCACAAATGAAAGAAATGAAGGAGAGATCAGAAAAAGAACGAAATGGAATCGAAACAAGCGGATACTAGATACAGAGTTCAAAGCAATGGTTATGAGGTTGCTCAAGAGTCTTTAATGAGAGCTTCAAGGGACTTAGTGAGACTTTCAAGGATTTAATGACAACATCAAAGACATAAAAAAGGACCTGAAACTGTCAGAAATTAGGCACACACTAACTGAGGCCAAGAATAATTTTGGGAG
>NW_006282272.1:937068-939549 GCF_000327345.1 Myotis davidii
AAGAAGGTAATTAATTTGATGAACAGAATAAACTGGTGAATATAATAGAATCAGGGACACAGAAAGGGAGTGGATTGACAATTCTCAGGGGGGAAGGGGTGGGAGGGTTCGGGAAGAGACTGGACAAAAATCTTACACCTATGGATGAGGACAGTGGCAGGGGTAAGGGCATGGGGTGGGGTGGGGACCAGGCGGAGGGGAGCTATGGGGGGAAAAAAGAGGAACATCTGTAATAATCCGAACAATAAAGATTTATTAATTTAAAAAAAACACCAAACTTCCGTACCAAGAAGTGGAGACTTGAGGACTTGGTCTGTTCTGAACGTCGCTATCGTGCTTAGAGTGTGGATACCAATGGCCCTGGCCCAATCGCTTGGAGTTGATACGACTCAATTTTAAATTGGGCCTGGAACAAGTGCTGGCTGATTTCAGGTGGTATTAATATTTTTCCTTGCCTAGGGAACTTCTGTGGAACAACCAGCCGAGGCTTTAAGCTTGAGTATCCTTCATCACTCCATCGATAAAACAGGCATGTTGAAAATCCTCCCAATGGCTCCAGATCAAGTGTAAGGAAGGCTCATAAGGGTGTCATCCGGACTGCATCATGCACGCTTGCAAGAGCGAGGTAAATGTGATGCTGAGAATATCTCAGAGTGATTTGGAGAACTAAGGAGAAGTACCCAGGAATGACTGCATCCGCTGGGTTGACCTGAGGGAAGGTATTAGATGACATTTTCCATCTACATGTATTTTTATATCCTGGTGGTCCTCCAAGTCAAATAGTTTGGATTCAATATAGTCTAGGTTCCAATACAACAAACACGTTTCCAGTTTTGCTTTGGCAAAAAGAGAAAACTCTGAAACTTTGAAAAAGATATATGTAAATGCAATTACTGAGGAATTAACAATCTCATAGTTTTTGGCAATCTTATATTGGACCCTGGTACACCACGACCTATCCCTCAATTGTACCTAATTCAACCATCTTTTGATAACGTTTATAGGAAAGAATTTTGGCAATGTTCAAAAATAGAAAATAAAAATTATAATTCACATTTTCTTGAGCATTGTTCTCTCTCTAAACTTTGCTCTTAATTTAGAATTGGGAGTTTCCTTCCCTTTTGGCTCACTGTCTCTTATTTAAAAATCTCTAGAAATAATGGGCTCAAATGTTGAAGTAAAAATGAATTCTACACAAATCTTTCCACTGGTTTATGCGAGAGGTAGTCACCACAGTCTCAAGAGTCCTTGCATGGCCTTGCTAAGTGTGCCTCTCTAGGACAAACACCCTAACATTTTCTGTCCTTCCTGCTCATTTTTTCTACGAGCACTTCCTATTTTTGCCTGGTGGCTATACCGTCAGGCTGGAAGGTGGGCTATCACCTCTTTCATTTATACTACCTGCCTGATTTCCAACAATCCAAGCACGTCAAGTCTCACAGTCCCATTCCTGTATTTTCAACTTATTTTCCTTTATTTATGTCAATCGTCACCCAAAGATATTTTTTCCATTGATTTTTAGAGAGGACAGGAGGGAGAGAGAGGAGAGAAAGAAACATCCATGTGAGAGACACACCAATTGGCTGCCCCCTCCCCTCAATGTGCCCCTCCTGGGGCTGGGGAAGGAGTCCTTCAGTGAGAGGGCCTGCGCTCTAACCACTTAGGCACACTGCTCAGGGCCCTATTTTCCTTTCAAACATCCTTTTGAATAACTAGTTTTCAATTTTTAAAGATATCTATTCAAACTCACAGAAATGTCAATGAAATCTAATCTGGTGGGTGTGACTCTTTCGTAAAACCCATCCACCCATTAATTTTTTCTTTTATTTGCAGGTTCGCTGTATTCTCTCTCTAGATAGAACCTTACTGCCAAACAGAAAGTGTTTAATATATGCAATAATGCAGAGTTAAAATCCTACCAATATCACACAGAATCAGACTCTTGAGTTTTAGAAAAGACCTTAAGGACCATGTTGTACAACCCCCTTTTGTGTGTATGTGACCACCAGGGCTTTTTAATTTAATACTTTTCCAAAGGGGGGTGGGGGGGGGGGGGGAACGTCAATAAAACCAATCAAAACAACCACAAAAGCAATGGTGATTCTAGTTAATTGGTTTAAAAAATGTGTTTGTTCGCTGAGGTAGCCTGGACAGAGGAGTCTCTGCCCTCCAGCACTGCACCACGGTGAATTGTGTGTAAATGTGTTTTACCACCACAAAGGAGGGAGTAAGCCATTTCCCTCGGAAAGGTACACCTTTAGACCGGCCTTCTGGAAGGGCCACACGGGTGAAGCATGAGAGTATTTTAACCTCAGGGAACGGGCGAGTTACACACGGGAATCTGCAAAAAGCTGCTGGAAATGGGTCGCAGCAATGGGCGCTTCTAAACTGAATTTCTACTTCAGCTGCAGATTGCTAGCAGAGACCTCACGTGAGATCAATTAAAAGAGAATCTGTGGGGCCGGCTGGGAGAGTATTTAT
>NW_006282272.1:939585-940068 GCF_000327345.1 Myotis davidii
TCTAACGTGCAGGCGAGGTTGAGATCACCATTTTAAAGCAGGAAGCAAAGAAAGGTGGGTTGGGAGGGAGGGGAGTAGCGGCGGGGCACAGATGAGCCGAAAGCCCGTGGGCAGGGCGGCCCCTGCAGGGCGGGGGAACACCAGCGGGGAGGATTTCAAGGCTGTTTTTTGTGCTAAAACTGCCTGGATCAGGGGGTCGTAATAAGATCAGCATCCATCCAACTCCATGAGAGTGAAATGATGCTGCCAGCGGCCTCGCTTCTACCTCCAATCCTATATTCTTGCACCTTTTCCCACACTCATAAAAAAAAAAAAATGACGGCAACGTTTTCTATCCCACGAAAGGCGCATGAGCGGACTGTGGGAGGTGCAAGGGCCTGAGAAGTCACCAGCCGTGATCATTTCTTCGCGATTCCAGAACCACAACTCACGCACTTACAGGAGGAGCGAGTCCGGCCGCAGGGGAGAACCACCCGGGAGCGC
>NW_006282272.1:940751-943769 GCF_000327345.1 Myotis davidii
GACTCTAGATGTCGGAACTCCCGGGCTTGGCGGAGGCGGAGGAGAGAAGCCTCGCATTTGGGGTCTTTCTGGAGCAGCGGCGCCCGAGACTTGTTAATTATGCATGTTGCTAGGCTGGCAGGGAAAACCTCACCTTTGGGATTTTTTTGCTCAGGTTGCCAACGGAACTGTATTGATTTCTTGGCTGGCAGCTTTTTTAGCCCAGAGCCTAACATCAGGGATGAGGAATACATCAGCGAGCTTTTTAAAAAAAAATCTCAAAGGTGGGAGATGTGTTTTACAGCATCTTCACGGTCCATTTTAGATGTGGGTTGTAATTGCTTCTGACTGAGCTGGAACTCGGGAGATGGATTGTGTATAAAATAACGCCATCATTTGGATCCCAAAGTGTTTTTTTTTTTTTCTAGAACATTGGAAACCTTAACGCATTTGGTGTAAGGAAAAGGTTTTTGGGAACTGGTCTGCTGTTGCAGTTTCTTGGTGTGTGAAGGGAATTTATAAATCACCAAGTTACCCAAGAATTACCTTGGGACATGAGGGTGTAAGCCCTTCAGAATAGGGTCAGAAAACACTGCAATGATTTTCAGTGTGCGGAGAAAAGGCGCTATAAAATTTGGCGGTGTATATACTTTACTATTTTGCGTGTTTTATTCCAGGTTCAGAAAAAGTGAAGAATCATGAGTTTTTAATCTGTATTCGTTTTTATCTTTTATCTGTTGCTAGGCAGATCAGTGTTTTCAATGAAAATAACTAGTATATAGATATTAGGCTCTAAAGTGTCATAGTAATTTGTTACTAGAGACTTAAAATATTTGCATATGACTAAAAGAATTTGGAAAGGTTCTTCTTATTCCTGTAAAACATCATTCTCACTCAATTCTAACATACTCTACTTTATTGAATGGGACAGAAAAAAGTCTGCCCCTTTCTAATGAGAAACTTAAGAAGATGTCAGGAATAGGGATTCTTGTAGTAATATACTTCTTTGCACCACTTATTGTTGGATTTCATAAAAATCCAAGCGTATCCAGGAGAAAATTTCATACTCGTATATGTGAAGGTTACGTGTCCTGTGTATAGCTATGGAGAAGTGTTAAAAACTGCTGCTCTGAGTGGTTGTGTAATTTGTTTTCCCATAGGGATTTGTAGAAATTCTTCGAATTATTGTGGTGTTCTTGCTATTTTAGGACTTAGTTATGAAGAGAGGAACATCTGTTTATGGCTGTAGAATAAGTATGTCGTTTGTTTTAGTCCCATACACTTTATATGATTATGATTCCCACACTTATATCTCTAGCATAGATCTCCAGACTCTATATCCAGATGCCTACGTGTAAATACTTAACAGGCATTTCAGTGTACCACGACCAGAACCAAACTGCTTCCACTCAATCTCTCCAAACCTTTCCTATCTCACTAAATAGTATCGCGATTCTTCCTATTGTTGCTTCGGCCAAAAATACTGGAATAATTCCTGGCTCCTCTCTTTTCTAGCCCACAGCACAGTTCAACAGCAAGCCTGTCATCTTTGACTTCAGAATCTGACCACTTTTCAATATTCCCATCAAGGGTTACTCCTTCGCCCATGTTACCTCAGTAGTCTGCTAACTGGTATCTCTACTACTGCCCTTTCCCTCTTCAGTTTTTTCCTCCAAAAAATAGCCAGGATGATCCTTTGAAACCTGCTCACAACCCTCCAGTGGTTCCCCATCTCAGAGTAAACGTTTTTATAGTCACCTATTTATAGGGTGACCATAAAATTTATGGTTGAAATCAGGACGCTTTTGAGCATGAAAGATGGTGCTGTTAGTAGTAATGTCAAAGCAACAGGCATAAACTGAAACTATCTTGGGCAAACCAGGAATGTGGTCACCTTAGCTTTAAGGCCCTATATCAGGGGTGGGGAACCTTTTTTCTGCCAAGGGCCATTTGGATATTTATAGCATCATTCACGGGCCATACAAAATTACCAACTTAAAAATTAGCCTGCTATATTTGGTCAAATATTTAATTAACGAATATTTAATTAACTAATGCCTTGGCAGGGCCAGACCAAATCATTTCGTGGGCCTTATCCGCCCTCCAGCCAGATGTTCCCCACATTCATTCATTAATGTGTGAAATCAATGAATAATCAGGCAATCCCCTACATTGATCTGTGCCTTCCCTCCCTTACCTCTCTAACTTCACTTGCCACTACGCTCCTCCCTGCTTATTCTGTTTCAGGTACTCTACCTCTTGATGTTTTGTGATTGTGCGAGGCACACTCCCCTCTCCCAGAAATCTGTGGGGTTTGCTTTCTCATTTCCTTTAGGTCTTTGTTCAGACTTTCTCTGACTGTCACGGGAAGCTCTGCCTCTTCACTCTATCCTTCTCTACTCACTGCTTTGTTTTGTTTCCTCCCCGCCCTGGAAGCTCAGTGGTCGCCTAAGACCATCGGAAAACACATCTATAATTACATATTGTTTTTATGATGAATCACCAGGCTTTAATTATGTTCCATTTGTAACAATGAAGTTGGGGGTCACCACAACATGAGGAACTGTATTAAAGGGTCGCGGCATTAGGAAGGTTGAGAACCACTGGCCTAGAACAATGCTGACACATACTAGGGGATTACCTGCTTATTCATTGATTTAACACATTAGTGAATGAATTTTTAGAATGATCATTGCAGATCATGGAGAATTTGATGGGAAGATTCGTTGTTGCTCTTGATAGATAACCTTTTTCTCTCTTGATTTATGGTTACCAAAATTAGTTTAGGGACTTACCTTGGAAGTTCCTAAATCATGTATTTTTCCTTGTTCCAGGTAGGAACTGTGAGGATTAATGTATTAATAATGTAAGACCAGTGTTCTTATAAGAGTCTTATTTCTGCCACATTTGATGCTTGTCTGAACTAGCGAATGAGAAAACAGCCTTAGCATTTAAGGTAGTTTGGTTTTGGCCCCAGATTTCTGTTTTTTTCTTTGCTTGTCCACTTCCTCCTTCTGCCACACTCCCCCCCCCCCCCCC
>NW_006282272.1:943801-975365 GCF_000327345.1 Myotis davidii
TATAATTTATACCCTGCCTTGACTTTTTAAACCTCTTTAAATTAAAATTAGAAAATGCTAGAATTTCAGTTTTGTAAACTTACCCCACATTTAGGTATAAGTTTCTGACTTACCATTTCCAAAAATTAGCATTTTAAAAAAGGCTTTTGCCTCAAATGGTGGATTTGTTATCTGTAAAGGAATGTAAAATAGATTAGGAGGAATTGGGGGGGCAGGGTGTTGTAGGCAGCAAAGCCTGTCCTTTGTCCCTGAAATAACACCACCTGTGACATGGGATGATCCTTTTAGGGGCAGGTGGGAGAGCTGGAGCAATGATTCCTGTGCTTTCTCCCCCAAAGGCTCTACTCTTTTCTGTCCCTCTTGCACCGTGGTTCTTATTCTCTCCTTCCCTTGAGGACAGGGGGACTGTTCTCAAGAACTTCCACATGTAGAGGAACTCAACAGCTGCTTTTACTTCCGGTCTTCCAATAAAGCCTTACTTTCTGCTTCATCCTCTGGTCTGCTTGTTCTTGCAGCACCTACCTAGTTTCCTTTATTACTTGGACGCTATCTTCAGCTTCCATCCCACTGTCTACCATAGGAATTGTGGGTAACTGTAAGCCAGGGCTTATTTTAATAGTTTTCCCTCGTGGTCTTAGTTTTTCTGTACCTGTGGCATGTGGGTGGGAGAAGAGGATCTAAGGGTCTTGGTGTGTATTCTTCAAGAATGATGAAATGTCAGGGGAGGCTTTAGGCCATTGCATCTTGGACCCTGGGATAAAGGTGTACAGAGCATGGCGATTCAGGAGGCAGATCAGGACCTTTCTAACAGCATCTGTGGGTGCGAGAGTGCTAAACGGTCAGGGGAGATGGTGACATTGGTTGCTGGCTATCAGTACTGGAGAACCAGCAAAAAAAAAAAAAAAGAAATGACAAAGAATCAGAACCTTACTGGAGCGGTTTAAAAGTAATATAAATAATTTACATCTACTCACGTGCAGCAGCATAATTACTGCGAAACCCTTGCGGACACTGGCTCTTTTGTGTGCTCAGCTTCCAGCTTTGCCCACCATAACAAAACAGGGAGGACCAGTGCTGGGGAGCGACTGTTCCACTGGATCCGGGCAGACTGGCAGCCGAGGAGGCCTCTGCATCTGTGACCATTTTAACCTTAAAGTCACGTTTTCTCTGACTCTCTGCTATAGTCTGCTAATGGAAGGCTTGGGCTTCATAAATGTCTGAGGTTCATGCAATACCTTTTGAAGCATTCTGAATGGAGAAAAATGCTCCTTTGTTAGTTTTTTCCCTTATAGCCGTATTGCTGGAAACTTATGAAAGAGTTGGTAGCCACACAAGCCTGTTTATCTAGTTTTTCTGAATCCTAAGGTGTTTAATAGAGTCAAAGTAAAGACTATTATCACTTTAATGAAGGTGTGCATATATTTAGTCAATTTCTTTTTTTCTTCTTAGACTGCCAAGGAAATCTGATGTGGAAAGGTGAGTATGAAAAAAACCTTAAAGCTGTGTCTGTGCTGCTATATCTGTGAGTATGTGTGTGTATGTGTGTGTATGAGAGAGTGAAAGTGGGCATTGGCCTGGAGGGTAGTGCTGCAGATCGGAAACCTAGGCCCAGAGAGTCGGGGGTGATTTTTTTCACATCATTTCTTTGTGATTTCTTCATCCCTGACAATTCTTGGTGTGAGACCAGCTCTGGACCTTAAGTTTTAGAAACCTTTTTAAAAAAATATATTTTATTGATTTTTTACAGAGAGGAAGGGAGAGGGATAGAGAGTTAGAAACATTGGTGAGAGAGAAACATCCATCAGCTGCTTCCTGCACACTCCCTACTGGAGATGTGCCCGCAACCAAGGCACATGGCCTTGACCGGAATCGAACCCGGGAACCTTCAGTCCCCAGGCCGACGCTCTACCCACTGAGCCAAGCCAGTCAGGGCTTTAGAAACCTTTTTAAAGTCACTGACCAGTTCAAGCCCCTGAGAAGATGTAAAACAATAGAAGAAGCTAAGGAATAAACTGGCTTTAAAAGTTGGCCGCTAGCTTACCATTTGCTACAATGATGCAATTAGATATCTTTAGACGCTTGACATTTGTCTACTATTGTTGCTGTTTTAGAGTTGAATTTTGATTCAGTTGCAGTTTGAGGATACAACTAAACACTATTATGTTTCCATAAGCCAAAGGAGCAAGATAAATTACTGTTTCAAAGAAATTTTGTGATGGAGATATTATGGCTATAGCATAGGCTGTTTGACTATATTTTTGGCACTTCTTATGCTCCTTAGTTTATTTTTTTTTTAAATACCAAGTCACTGGAGAGGATTTTAGCCTTTATTAATGATTACACTCTCCCCCCTACCCTCCACCGACCTTTCTGATAAAATTAGACATAGATCAAAAAGAGGTGAAAAAAAATTGAAGCGTGCCTGTGTTACGGTTTGGCTGGCCAGTTGTAAAGGAGGGACATGAAAATGAAAGTCAGGATTTGTGCTGTCCACTCTCGGGTAGGAAGGGCTCTGGAAAACCCACCCCTTGAGACAATCTTTTGCAAAGGGGGGTGTCCTCTTTCTAGGAGAGGCGCTCATTTGGGAATCCGCATTACTAACACACGGTTTGTTCCGGAAGAGGAGCAGAGACTCACGTCCTCTGTAAGCCGTTCAGAGTTCGAGTGACAGTCAGTACTGAGGCTCCTGGCACTGAGGTGGCTGCCAGATCATAATGCACATCTGCCATTTCTGCGGTGGCCCACTCTGGCCTGTGAAGCTCTGCTGATTTTCTCTCTTAGGGTCCTCACTGGCAGAAAGTCACACCTGGACTTGCCCCCTTGATTCTTCTCTTTATACTTCCAACAACATCGCTGGCTGATTCCTAAGAAAGCCTGTCAGCTTATTTGTGGGCTACGTGTGCTCTTTTTTTTTTTTTTAAACATTTTTATTGATTTCAGAGAGGAAGGGAGAGAGAGAGAGAAACATCAGTGATGAGAGAGAATATTGGATCAGCTGCCTCCTGCACGCCCCTCACGGGGATCAAGCACACAACCCAGGCCTGTGCCCTGACTGGGAATTGAACCGTCATCCCCTGGTTCATAGGTCAAGACTCAACCATTGAGCCACACTGTTCGGGCATATGTGTGCTCTTGATAGGAGCTAGACTCTATAGTCTTCAATCAGGATTATACTTCAGCAAAAATTTCATTTTGGTGCATCGTACCATGGTATTGGTGTTGGCAAGATGCAGAGATATGGATTGGATCTGCAGGTCATTGAACAGCTGTACTAAGATTAACAGGTCAGAATCCAATTGGAGAGAGGTTGGTGTGCTGTTTGGCTCCTGTCATTGGTCCTGGCCTGTCGAATATGTATGTTTTCAGTGTCTTAGGTAAACCATGGGAGGTATGATTGTCAGTTCTGTAGATGACATGCAGTTGAGAGGTCTAGCTAACACATTGATTGACAACATAAAGCCTTTAATTAAGCTTTAAACACTCTATAAGGAGATGATAAAAACAGTGATGAGTAAGTATTGAGAGAAAAAGGGTTGTAGTGGGTATAGAATAAAAATAGATATGGACAGACCTAGCTTTTACTTTTAGTACTCAACTTTCTGTGCTTGGCTAATTTAATATCTAAGTTTATCATTCGTTTGGTAAAGAGTTGCATGGCTAAATTCTTTTATTATTTAATTTTTTAAGTTGTGCCCTGCTTTTGTAGGAATAATACAGTTGCAAGCTCTATTTCAATTCTTTCCTCTTACCAAAAGGTTACTAATGCATAACTCATAATTTCAATTATAAAATTCCTAATTCCTAATTTGGTCCCCTATGTGACCCAGTTAATTTCTATATAGTAACTTTATATCTGTGAATTTACTATATTTTAGCAAACAACTTTTATTGCAATATAAAATTAATTTTTAAATGTGATTTATTGCTAAAACATTCTTTTAGATTTATGACAGATAATAAAGCATATGCAGGTGGTATATAAAACAGCAATAATTTATATGTATTTAGATAAATATTTTAAGTGGTTCTCATTTTGTTGTAATGGTTTTAAACAAAGATTGAGTCATACTTTAGCTCAGATTAAATAAACTGAAGTTCTCTTTTAAATATGCTGATTTATTAAGAATTGTTTTATTTTTATAGGAAAATAGAAATAGTACAGTTTGCTAGCCGGACACGTCAACTCTTTGTGCGATTACTAGCTTTAGTGAAATGGGCTAATAATGCTGGCAAAGTGGAAAAATGTGCGGTGAGTTAAACTTTTATTTTACATAAAATAACTTTGTGGAATGTTAACTTACAATAGACAGATTCTCATTTTAACTTTAACTTATATATGCTGATTTGTTTTGAGAAACATTACTTAATGTGAATAATATTTCTGATGATAATGTATAATATATGTCTAGCAGCTGAGTATTTGCTTATGGACAGAAAGAAAACTAGGCAATATCTGGAGACATCATTAAGCTAGAAGATATTAATGAAGACACTTTAAATGGGGGGAATGGTTAGCTTATATTTGTATGGTTCCTTGGTTTGCAAAGTACTCCCTTATATTTTGCCTGTTGATTCTTGACAACCCTGTGTGACAGAGTCAGTATTTCTTATTTTACAAATGAGGAAACAATAAGTTTCCTAGAAGTTAAGTGGCTTCTTCAAGGTCACATAGCTGATAACAGCATTTATCTGTTTATTCGTCTACTCATTCTCCAAACATTTATTGAGCACAGGTTATAGGATTTGGTGGGTGGAGACTTGAATGAGGAGGCACAGCCCCCGCCCTCAAGAAGCTCATAGTATTTGGACTCTTTTTTTTTTTTTAAATATGTCTTATTGATTTTCTACAGAGAGGAAGGGAGAGGGATAGAGAGTTAGAAACATCGATGAGAGAGACACATTGATCAACCGCCTCCTGCACGCCCCCCACTGGGGATGTACCAGCAACCAAGGTACATGCCCTTGACTGGAATCGAACCTGGGACCCTTCAGTCCGCAGGCCGACACTCTATCCACTGAGCCAAACCGGTTCTGGCAGTATTTGGACTCTTGAATAACGCTTTGGAATTACTTGTAGTGAAGTGGACCAAAGATGCTAAAAATATTGTCCGTTGATATGATTGGGGAATAAAAGTTTGTAGATAGAAAGTCTTTTGTACACTGTAAAACACCATTGAAAGAATAATGCTTTACATTATTATAAGTGTTATAAATACTTAAACAGGTTTATTCCAAGCTTATTTATCAGAAATTTTACACTTCATTTCATTGTTTTGGAAATTTGGGCACCAAGTCTAAATAAATCTATTTTAGCCGAAGTGAAGAAGCATGGTATAGTATTTCTGAAAAACAGAAGGTTTCTTTTCAATAATTAGTTAATTTGGGGTAATCTTTTCTTAAAGATGTTCAAACTTTCAGGGAAAAGTTAGGTGTTACTAAAGTATATCAAATCCAAGTGTTCAATTGTTCAAAAACGTGTTAAATCCTAAATTATACCATGGGTATTTAAGTTACCTGTTTGATACTACTGAGTTGTGCTTCAATAACATATCCAACAAAAACCAAAACTCTTGGTTTTGATATTGAGCCATATTGCATTCATCTTTCATTAATTCATAGTATAGTATTCTGTTATTTTTTTGAGTTGGCTATTCAAATAAGTCATTCTGATAAAGTCTCATTGAATTTATATTGTTTTCATTTTGTGACTGTAGATACAGATGTGTTTATGTCAAAGATAAAGTCCATCAGCTGGACAATTAGAGGATTATTCGTGTTTTGACACTTCTATGTCTTTAGAGATGCTTGATATGAATAGATCATGATCTTTAGCCCTGTCGGACATATTACATGTGTAGCTGAGTGTATAAATACACAGTTTAGTCTGACTAATGTTTTATCTAAGAAAAAGAGAAATATCTCTTGTTTTCTTAGAGGTATTTAAAAAAAACAACAGCTTTATTGAAATGTAGTTTACATATCATGCCATCCACCCATTTAAAATGCACGCTTTGTTATGCCCAGATTTCAAGATCCCCAAAAAGACCACACCAGGGAGCCAGCCAGTCCGATGCAAAAGCAGAGGGTCCTTTATTTGAGCTAGCTCGACTCCCCCTCCTGGCCGACGCAGCGACAGAAGGCAGAGTGAGGACGCCGTGAGAAAAACAGGGTTTTAATAGGGGGTGGAGTGAGGGGAGGGGAGCTGACTGTGGGCCCTGCCGATTGGCCAGGCGCAAGTCGGGTCTTGTTACACAGGATGTGGTCATCTCTATGGGGCACACGTCCCTTGATTGTCATTGGTTAGTTTAAAGAAATCCCAGGCGTGGCCAGCAGAGGCCTGGGCTTCCGGGAAGAAGGTACCCTCCTGAGCACATGGCTGCTGCCCCAACATGGAGGGTACGGGGCAAGATGGAGGGCATAGCCCTCGCTCTTTCAAATTCAGTGGTTTTTAGTATATTCACAGGTACGTGCAACCATCACTGCGGTCAACTTTAGAACATTTTCATCACTTCAAAAATTAAACCATTGCCCTTTTAGCTATCATCCCCAAGTACCTGCCCCTAGCCCCCAGCAAGCAATACTCTGCTATCTCTATAGATTTGCCTATTCTGAACATTTCATATAATTGAAATCATCACATGTGGTCTTTTGTGACTGGCTTCTTTTACCAAGCATAATGTTTTCAAGATTCACTCATAGTGTAGCATGTACTAGTACTTCATTGTTGGTTGTGGCTGAATTGTATGGTTTTTGTTTGTCCACTCATCAGTTAATGGGCATGTAGGTTATTTCCAGTTTGTGGCTATTACGAATAATGTTGCTATAAACATTCATGTACAAGCTTCTGTGTGGATATATGTTTTCATTTCTCTTGGGTATTTACCTGAGGGCTCCACTCTCTCCATGCCGACCCTTGTTCTTGTGGGACATTTTGATTCTAGCTGTCCTGGTAGGTGTGACGGAGCATCTCATTGTGGCTTTGTTTGCATTACTTTGATGACTAATGGTGTTGAACATCTTTTCATGTGCCTTTGGCTATTTGTATATTTTTCTTAGACAAATGTCTGTTTGGTGCTCAGTTAAATTTTAAAGGAAGATTATTAGCCATATTAACAGCTGGTAGGTGAGTATTTAAAAGAAAAAAATGAACATGCTGATCATTAGGGACCGACATAAAGTCACTAATAAGTTACTCAAAACTAAAGTTTTAATCTTTATTTATTTGACTTCTAAGACAAAGGAGTGTAGCTGAAGTGAGTATATTTTGAGTTGAGCAAGGTGGTTTAGAGTGTTTCATTAATTACCTGTGTTTAAGGTAGAGGGACTTGGGCTGCATAAACTGTGGCACCCCATTAGGGTTGATGCATGTCTTCCTGGAGGCAGGTCTTTGTTATTCTTTGGCCTTGGCTTTGGCCTGATAAGCATTTTTAGTGTCCTGAGTAAAGGGAAAATTGGGATGACCTAAATCTAAGTAAAAACCAGTTCAGAAGTTCAAAGAAAGCAAGATTAAAAATGGTTTTAAATACGTTAAAATCAGACACATTCTAGTCCTGCATTAAGTTGGGATGGAAAAGCAGATCTTGCTTGTTAGAGATTCATAAAGATTCATGTACAAAAGATTAAGGCCTTTTAGTTAATTCCAAGCTTGCTGTGTTTTAGCAATGGCTTCTAATAAAGAAGTTAGTGGAGGTGGCATTGACAGAAATCCATTTTACTAGTGTGGGGGCGCAAAAAAAAAAGTTCCTTCCATCTTTCTAAGTTCTTCTGATTAGGCGAAAAATCAAATTAACATGAGACAGATTAATAGGAGAAAATGTCCACGTTTCTTAATATGTACCTATGGAGGTTACATAACGCTATGAGACTGGGCAGTGAGGCTTATATGCTATTTTGGACTAAGGAGAGGGAGGCAGGGTCTGGTATTTCAGAGAGAAAGCAGGCAATTTACAGGTAGCTGAGAAAGAGCAAACATGTGGTAAGCATTCTTGCTGGGCCACCCAGAAACAATGGGACACAGAGGGGAGCCCAACAAACAGGCTTTGCTAGATTCCTCTCTGTCTGCCACATTTCATCTCTATTATGATGCTAAGGTGATGCTCCCTTCCTCTAAACAGGCTTTGCCATCTGAATTCCTTTAGACAGTTAAGGAGGAGGGGCAAAGGTTCAATCTGAGTCTTGTTTCTTAAAAATAACCAGCTTAAAATAGCCCCAAAAGTATATGTTGGGATGGCAAACCTTTGGTCCCTTTCACTAGTCATAGAAGGTAGCACTTGTACTGCTGGTCTTTGCTGGTCTAATAGTTAGAAGAAACATTTTTGGTTCGAGTCTCTGATTGACTGACTTTCTTTGGGCAAGTGTCTTCAGCCTCAATTTTGTTATCTCTAAGCTGATGGTGATTGTGAGTGTGGAAATGCTGAGAAAATGTAGGGCATGATGTGGTATAAATTCTGGATGCCATATTTTAAGTTGGCCACTGGTACACAAGCATTTGCAGGTACTGGGACAAGGATGGTGAGTCCGGAATTTGGAGATGTGAAGGCTAATTGAAGTGGTATGGAATGGTTAGCTTGAAAATAGGTTGGACTTCCCCAATTTGAAGGGCATGAGAGACTAAGTTTTGTTCCAGAATAGAAGTAGAAGATAGAAGTTTCAAGGAAATAGATTTCAGCTTTGTGATGAGCTCTAGAGCGCAGATGCCCTTGTGAAATGCACTGAGTTAGGGAACTGATGGGAAGTATTGGGCATGAAGTTGACCTAGATCTCATAATGAGCAATGTTTATTGAGTGTTTTGTATGTTCTAGGCACTGTTCCAAAGGTTTCATATGCAGTAACTCTTTTTTTGTTGTTGTTAATTTTCACCGGAGGATATTTTTCCCGTGATCTTTAGAGAGTGGAAGGGAAGGGGAGAGAAACATCGATGTGAGAGAGACACATCAATTGGTTGCCCCCTGCACTTGTCACGACCAGGGCTGGGGATGAAGCCTGCAACTGAGGTACGTGCCCTTGACCGAAACTGAACCTAGGACCCTTCAGTCCTTGAGCGATACTCTATCTACTGAGCCAAACCGGCTAGGGCTGCATTAACTCTTAATCCTCAGAACAACCTCATGAGGTTGGAAGTCATCTCCATTTCACAGATGAAAAAACTGAGGCACAGAGGGATTAAGTAATTTATCCAAGGTTATAGGGTCAGTTAAGTTACAGAGTTAACACTGAGATCAAGGTAGTTTGGGTCCAGGGGTTCCCCCTTCATTACCAACAAAAATTTTAACTGAAAGTCTTTTTATTTTTTAAATATATTTTATTGATTTTTTACAGAGGGGAGAGGAGAGGGATAGAGAGTTAGAAACATTGATGAGAGAGAAACATCAATCAGCTGCCTCCTGCACACTCTCTACTGGGGATGTGCCCGCAATCAAGGTACATGTCCTTGACCGGAATCGAACCTGTGACCCTTCAGTCTGCAGGCTGATGCTCTATCCACTGAGCAACACCGGTTAGGGCTAACTGAAAGTCTTTTTAAAAGAAAGGGTTTATTAGGCCATTGCTAGCAAAAAAAAGGAGGAGAAGAAGAAGACTGTCTGGGGCATGGAGTCTAAACCACCAGCAACATGGCTAGGTAGGAAAGACAGACATGTCCGTCCTCCTGGAGTTTTGCCAGTGGCTTCATACAGCAAGTTGGGGGTCGGGGAGATGTAAGCCATTCTGAAAGGCTTTACATTCGCTATAGACAAAGCGGGTGGGAGAAGGCGTAGCAGGGCTAATTCCATGACTATTTAAAGCTCATGTGTCAACAAGAAGAGGGGGCTCCTGGGGTTCAAGGTGCCTGGCTCTTCTCTCTTTCTAGATAACCTCTGAAATAGCCACCTGGCAGTTAATTTAATAATGCCGACCTGCACTGAGGAGTCTGAGCAGTCTTGTTGGTTTTGCACTGCACCTAACTGATTGACCCCCTTTTGTCTCTTCCTTCCACCCTCTGGCCTTCTGTAATTTAATTTAGGACATCCAGAATTTTCTCCTTGTCACCAACCAGCTCCAGAAGTCTGTAAGAGTAGTAAAAAGGATTTTAATCTATTTATGTTTTCTAACGTGATAATTGTGTATCTGGAATGTTAAGGATGAAGAAACGAATTAAATTAATAGAAGATTATTGTTTTCAAAAAGATACTGGGGGAAATTATTTTTTAATAATTTCTTTTTTTGATCCTCACCCAAGGATATATTTTGTTTTTAATTGATTTGAGAGAGAGAGGAAGGGAAGAGAGAGATACATCGATGTGGGAGAGAAACGTCAATCAGCTGCCTCCCATAGCATCCCGACCAGGGATCGAATGCACCACCTTTTGGTGCACTGGACGAAAATTTTTTGAAGAAATACTTTGTAATAGCAAATACCTATATTAATTCCCCTTGAAGTTTACTTTGAAATGAATGAGTGATATTTGAAGTGAAAAGTTGCTAGTTGCCAAGGAAGCTTAATTAATCCATTTACCCTTTGCTTTAAAGATGATCTCGAGCTTTTTAGACCAACAAGCCATCTTGTTTGTGGACACTGCTGACCGCTTGGCCTCATTAGCTAGAGACGCGCTGGTGCATGCGCGCCTGCCTAGTTTTGCCATCCCATATGCCATTGATGTATTGACCACTGGGTCTTACCCACGGCTGCCAACCTGCATTAGGGTAAGTACATTCTCTCCTACCAACCCCGTTCTTAAAAGCTGAAGGCTTTGGCATTGGATCTACTATATTATTAAGTAGACCACCAAAAACTTTCATACTTTTAAAACAAATATTTATTTGTTTTTTTCCTGTATAACTAAGATTGTGTTTTGTTTAAATAAATTGGGGTCAGAATGTGAGTAGCTATGAAAATGGGTGGATCATTTTTTTTTCTGTGAGGGAGAACAGATATGCAGGTGTAACTTACATCTATTTCTGTTATGAAAATACTGCATGCTGGTTGCTTTGGGGAAGTGTTTTAAAAAGCTTACTATGCTGGTTTTTGACTGCCTTAGTAGTAGTGTATTTTATACTTCTAAGTGGTGGACGTCATCTCGTGACATTAAGTTGGTTTCATAAATAGAGCAGGAAGAAGATCATGTTGCATGACCATCTTAGCTGAGTGACTGGTGGAATCACGTGGCACTCTAATGCATGAGAGTAAAGGTCACTATTATTGGATGTAGAAGGCAGGAATGAGTGTTAAGATTCTCTTGGTTGGGTAAAGTAAGAAAATACTACGTTAAGAAGACACAGCTAAAAATTACGCCTCTTTGTACATTATTTTAAAATCACTTAAATTTTTTTGAAGGACAAAATTATTCCTCCAGACCCAATTACCAAAACTGAGAAACAAGCCACCCTTCACCAGCTGAACCAGATTCTTAGACATCGGCTTGTAACCACCGATCTTCCTCCTCAATTAGCGAATCTTACAGTTGGTATGTACCTGAAGGCTCTTGTTTTAAGAATTGACTTGTTGGAAATATTTTTTTAAAGCTTTTGGGATTTTATTAAAAGAAATATCATTATGAGGTTTTGCCCTACAATTTTGATGGTGTTTGAATCTGTGACTGGTCAGCCCTGTCATTTCTCTTTTATTACCTGGAAATACAGTGCTGGTGTTTGACGCTGCCAAGTGGGTGAGATCACCTTTGTTCCTTGATGCCAGAAGAGTTGCCTTTGGTTT
This sequence comes from Myotis davidii, assembly GCF_000327345.1. NCBI lineage: Eukaryota > Metazoa > Chordata > Mammalia > Chiroptera > Vespertilionidae > Myotis > Myotis davidii. The sequence goes on from NW_006282272.1 coordinate 955,492, forward strand.
CTTAATGGCCCAGAACCTGGCTACTGCTTATGCGGGAACCACTGAATTGTTTGAACATTTGTGAAGAAACATTCAATCTATTTAAAATTTCTTATAAGCAAGACTAAGGTTCTGGGTTAGCAAAGAGCTGCTTACTTTTTTCTCTTTTTTTTAGCAAAGTAGACTTACTCTTCTTCTTTTAAAAGCAAATGGCCGGGTGAAGTTTCGAGTTGAAGGAGAATTTGAAGCCACCTTGACTGTAATGGGAGATGATCCTGAAGTTCCATGGCGTCTGCTCAAGCTAGAAATTCTAGTAGAGGATAAGGAAACAGGAGGTAAATCATAAATCTGGATTGAAGTCATAAGTATTGATTTAAATGTTTGAGTTTTTTCTGTCATTGAAACATTTTGGCAGAATAATAAATGTGTTTAGCAATTTATTCTGTAATTTGAAGCAGATTTCATGATAATCATAATTGCCTACTGACCTTAGAGATTTTGGTGTCTAAGTATAATGTTCTCTAGTTTCCATAGATAGTTTCAATTCTTTTTAAAAAATGTATTATTAGTTAATATATTCTTCCATAGTTGGTACTATGACATGATCTGTACGCTTTTCTGATTAACCACTTTGTTTTCTCCTGTGAATGGAAGATGGACGAGCCTTGGTTCATAGCATGCAAATCAACTTTATCCATCAGCTGGTACAATCTAGGCTCTTTGCTGATGAGAAACCTCTTCAGGACATGTACAATTGCCTGCGTATCCTTCTGGAATTTGAGACACATGTTTATAAGGAATTTGTGTCTCCTTCTCACCTCCACATTTCCATCTGCCCCTCATCTCGAACTGTAGCAGCCTAAGCTCTCCCCATCCACTTTGTTGGGTAGAAATGGGGCTGGGGAAACTAGTCAATGTGAAGAATAGTAATCGGTAGTAAATCAAGTTGTAAATTTGCTGTTGACTTTGTGGGTAAAAACAGAAAATGATGAATTAGAAGTAGTATTATTTGGAGAAAAAATATTGGTCTACCCATATTCTTTAAACTATGATGAATTTAGGGGCAACTAAATGGTTTGTTTATATTGGATCAAAATTAAATATACATTTTTCTAAAACTATGCCACAAATTATACCACTTTTTAAGATAAGTCATTGGCGAACTGTAATTCCAGAAATTTCTTTCAGAACCAGTTTTTAGGACTAGAGCTTTTGTTAAATGAAGTTTGCTTGTACTTCATTGGCTGTTGTAGTGATATGTATTATATTTGCTTAACGAGATCCATCAGATTCTTTTTGCTTGTCACTTCAGTTAGAAGTGCTACATTCCCAAACTCTGATGTTAATCCGGGAGCGGTGGGGAGACCTTGTGCAGGTGGAAAGGTATCATCCTGGGAAGTGCCTCTCCCTCTCCGTTTGGAAGTAAGTAAAGTTGGTTCTGGTGGGTTCCAGCTCTGACTGTAATTGCTCTTTTTGCTTCTCTTTTTCTCTCGTACATATGATGCACTGTATACTGATAGCTGTATGTCTCTGGCAATATGATTTTGTATAGTGAGGTCCCATGGTATCCTAGAAACTATAGAGGACATCCATAATTGACAGCTTTCTTAGAATGTGGCATGTTTGAAATACATACACATCTATCTGTTTGTATTAAGACTTTTCTTAAAGAGTTAGGTAACTCTGGACTCAAAGCAGATTGCTAAAAGACTTAGATTATTGGATATTGTTTTAAAAACAAACCTGCTTGCTTATCACAGTTTTACACTTTGAATTGCTCCTTTTAAAATCTTTTTGGGGGAGGGTTTCGGGAAAAATTAGTATCGAGCTGCTTACAGTCCCAATTTCCTATTCGAACTTTGCTTGATCCCCATTTTCTGTAAAGGAATCGGAGATGAATAGATATCACTTAGAATACAGGTTGTTCTATTTTGGGATTTTTTAATTTGTTTGTATGCATGTGTTTTATTTTTAAATTCTGTGTCTGGGGTTTTTTTTGTTTGTGGGTTTTTTTGTGGGCTGGTTTTGGGTTTTTTTTGGATGCAGTAAATCAAATATTGTGTTTGATTACAGAATAGCTGTCTTCCCAATATTAATGTATTCCCTCCACAAACAGTGAGGGCCTGCCATGTTCTGGCCTCTGGCTCAGACACACAATGGATTGCCTCTATTTCATCCCAAAAGTTAACAGGCGTTGTTGAAAAAAATTGTATATTTTTTCTCTTTAGTCAACAGATTCTTGGGAGAAAAACAGGGACGGCATCTGTTCACAAAGTTACAATTAAAATCGATGAGAATGATGGCTCGAAGCCTTTACAGATTTTTCATGACCCTCCTTTGCCAGCTTCTGATTCCAAATTAGTAGAAAAAGCCATGAAGGTAGATATCTCAATATATTTTAATATTGGTTTAATTAAATGAATATAATGTAGCTTATCATTTATACTTAAACTTTTAGTGTAAATTCTTTAAATTACCTAATTGTTCCTTGAACCCTTTATGGAACTTGTTTTAAATGACTGTTATGCTTCTGCATTTGTTATTTTTTTAAATCTAATATTATAGTTTTAAAGATGTTCTTTCATATTTTATAATTTTGATCAGATCATCATTTTGTTTTTAAGGTCATTTAATCTCTATGATAACTGATACATATAGTATCTTGATCTATACTCATCAAAATGTAACCTGTAGTCTTTAAGCTACCAGTACTACATGGTTATTTTTTTACTTTAAGTTTGTGCTTAATCATTATGATTCTAAAAGGAAATATCTTGAAGCACAATAATCTACTCGAGCTTTAAAGTAAAAATGTTTAAATTGCACATGTGATTCTGTTGTTCTTGTCTATGCAGATCGATCACTTATCAATAGAAAAACTCCTGATTGACAGCGTTCGTGCACGAGCGCATCAGAAGCTCCAGGAACTGAAGACCATTCTTAGAGGCTACAATGCCAATGAAAACTGTAGGTTCTTTTAAATAGGCATCTTTGTCTTTCTTTTGTTTAAATTAGTACTCACTTTTATTTCTGAAGGGTCTGTGTCAGTGTGACTTCTTTCCTGATATATAGGTTTTGTTGTGAAGGCTGGACATTTTTGCATTTTAACTTATGATCTACCCAGCTTGTCCTAACTGTCCCCTTATTTTCTTTCTGTTTAGCTTGGCCTTATTTGAAGTGTATGCATATTGACCCTCCTTAAAACTCTTTTTTTCCCTATTGAAATGGAAGCTATTTTAACACCTTAATATGAATTTTATTTCTCTTAGATTTTCTTCTAAGGTTAAGGTAGCTTTGCAAATGTGTATAATATAGTTATAAAATGGGCCTCTTTGAAGCAGAATGTATGCTTTGTCTTTTAAAACATTTTTTGAATTGTTAATACATTAACAGGGTTCAAAATAAGAAATACAGATAGACACACCGTGAAAAATCTTCCAGTTACCTAGTAGATTCAGAGCTTTAGGGGGACAGTCAGTCATTTAGAAAGTAAGTACTTTTCGTTTTAGGAATATAGCGTCACAGTATCATTATGGGCATATTCACTATCCCTGCCCCAGTTGTTTTTGGCTGTGGCTGCCTTGTACCCACAGTGAGCAGCCTTTAAGCGAGATGATGTTGGTGAAGTGCCATATAAATAAGAAGTCCTCATAGCGCTAGTAGCAAAGGTACTGCGTTTCATTATCACAGAGCCCACCTCAACCCATTATACTTAAAAAGGCAGCTTCTTAGGTACAGACTAGTCACACTGGAATGGAACTGCTTTGGTGAAGTAGAGAAAGACACTGCCTGAAGAAAAGACAAAGTCAGGAAAATAAATGTGTATTTAGAACACAAATTTCCAAGGAAGGTGAAAAAGAGGATCCAAGACAAGCTAAAAGAGGAAGGGTAGCTCAACTTAAAAATGCAAATGTGGGCCTTAAAGAAGGGTGTGCCAGGCATCTGGCGAATGTAGTTGTTCCATCTACTTTGAGGGGGTATGTCCTTTAACCCCATCAAGGTTTAGCATTAGATTTCTCAAGTCTTAATAATTTAAATTTAATTATAAGATGTAGTGTAAGTTGCACCCCCCTCATTTTAATCCCTCAAGCAATGTTACTAAATACAGACCTAAAATTTATGATTGGAAAGCATAATTAAAACTCTCATTGGACCCCCCTTTTTGTTTTTTTCATTGCTTTGTTGAGATATAATTCACTCATTCAGTGTTTTTTTAATATATTCAAAGAGTTGTGCAACCATTACCACAATCTAATTTTAGAACATTTTAATCATCCCTGAAAGAAACCATGTACTCATTAGTAGTCACTCCCCCATTCACCCCTCCCACCAGCTCCCTGGCAACCACTAATCTATTTCTGTCTATAGAATTGCCTTCCAGGACATTTCAGAGTAATATCATATACAGCAGGTCCTCAGATAAGCCGGTCCACCATATTGTTCAATGTTGTTTTGTTAAAATGTTGCTGAGATGCCATAGGCACTGAACTCTTGTTTATTATCAATTAGCCTGTGGTAAAATTGGTTTTATTATATGCTGTTTTGCTTAAAGTCTCAGAACCTATTGATGACATTAAATGAGGACTTAACTGTAATATATGGTCTTCTGTGTATTTCTGTTAGCAGAATATTTTTGAGGTTTGTCCATTTTATGGCATGTTTCAGTAGTTCATTTTTATTGTCAAATAACTTACTGTATAGATATACCGCATTTGTTTATCCGTTCATTATTGATGAGGGTAGTTTCCACCTTTTTGCCTATAATGAATAATGCTGCTGTGAATATGTACAAGTTTTTGTGTGGACCTATGCTTTCATTTCTCTTGGATATATATGTACCTATGAATGGAATGGCTGGGTCATATAGTGACTCTATGTTTTACCTTTTGTCATGTTTAACACCTCTTTTTTATTCCACTAGTACAGTGATGGCGAACCTATGACACACGTGTCAGAGGTGACACGCGAACTCATTTTTTTGGTTGATTTTTCTTTGTTAAATGGCATTTAAATCTATAAAATAAATATCAAAAATATGTCTTTGTTTTCCTATGGTTGCAAAGATCAAAAAATTTCTATATGTGACATGGCACCAGAATTAAGCTAGGGTTTTTCAAAATGCTGACACGCCGAGCTCAAAAGGTTCGCATCACTGCACTAGTAGCATGTGAGGATTCCAGTTTTCTCCACATCCTCACCGACACTTGTTATTGTCTGTCTTTGTGTCTAGCCATCCTGGTGGGTATGAAGTGGTATCTCATAGTGGTTTTGATTTGCATTTTCCTAATCATTGTTGAGCATCTTTTCACTTATCTTTTTTGGAGAAATGTCTCTCCAGATCCTTTGCCCATATTATACTTAGATTAATTACCTTTTTATTATTGAGTTATAACAGTTCTTTTTGTAAGTTCCTTTTCATGTATCATGATTTGCAAGAATTTTTTTTCATTCCATGAGTTATCTTTTCACTTTCTAAATGGTATTGTTTGTAACACAAGTTTTTAATTTGGACAGTGTCCATTTTGTCTATTTTTTTCTTTAGTTGCTTGTGCTTTTGGTGTCAAACCTAAAGAATCCATTACTTAACCAAGGTCATGCAGATGTACCCTGGTGTTTTCTTCTAAGAGTTTTATAGTTTTAGTTCTTACTTTCAGGTAGGGGTCCAACTGAGTTTTTTGTTTGGGGATATGCAGTTGTCTTAGTAACTTTGGTTAAAAAGATGATTTCCTCCCTATTTAATTGTCTGGGCACTCTTGTTGAAGTGCCCCTTTTGTTCATAATGAAAACTTTTAAAGTATTTTTTGCAATCTTAATTTTTTCTAATTTTTCTTATTTCTAGTTTTTCAAAATAGAGAAATTCTAAAATGTCATTTGTTGGGATTGCAGAAAATAGGGGTTTGTGATCTTGTGATAGGCTCTGGTTTACTTTAGTATAGTCTGTAAACAGACTTAGTAAGTAAAAAACTCAGTATGATTGCCCAGGGGATATTTAAATTACTTTGAAAAATAGACTGTAAGTATGTGTTACATAGGAAGTGCTGTTTGAATAAGTTACGAAGATTTTTCTTTGGCAGCATTCGGTAGCGATGTCACTACTTGAGTTAGTAGCCAGAAGACCTGAGATCAACTGCGTGTCTTGAATGATCACAGTCTTCGGGCCCCAGTCTCCTCATTTATAATTAGCGGATGTCCAGGCTCTTCCGGAATCTCTACAACTCCAGCAAAAGGGTGGTTTCCAGGCCCAGGTGTCTGGAGTCCTCGGTGTTAGAGAAAGGGGCTTGGGAAACAGCTTTAGAGGGGAGGGAGGTGGTGGCGGATGGGGTTGGAACTCAGTCCTACTTTAATCAGACAGTCCTGGAAATGAGAGCCGCCATAGGAAAGGGCCTGCTGACCCACCATCTTGGGACATATGCTGTATCTTGTGTGGTGGTGGTGGTTGTTGTTGTTGTGTGTGTGTGTGTGTGTTTAATATATTGATGTCAGAGAGGAAGGGAGAGGGAGAGAGAGATAGAAACATCCATGATGAGAGAGAATCATGGATCAGCTGCCTCCTGCACGCCCCACATTGGGGATCGAGCCCGCAACCCGGGCATGTGCCCTTGACCGGAATCGAACCCGGGACCCTTCAGTCCGCAGGCTGACGCTCTATCCACTGAGCCAAACCGGCTAAGGCTTTACCTTGTTTTTTAGATTCATGTTCATGCATTTATACTCCTCATGTAGTCTTACTGGATCCCTTTTTTTACAGCATGCTTTAGTCAGGTCCTTGGCTGGGACCAGGGGCTGTTCTTGGAATCCCTTTATGCAGCCCTCTGTCAGCTGGCTTTTCCTCCAGCGCCTCACTGGGATGATCTGAGGACATGAGTAGCTCGGAAAGGGGAGCATCTCAAGGGATGGCCAGGAGAAGGCACAGGTGGCGGGTTTTGTATCGCCCAGGTGGCAATATGGTTTCTTAAGGGGGGGAAGGGGTGGGCAAAGCCTCCGGGAAAGTAGGCAGGGCTTTGGAGAGAACTTTAATAACAGGCAGCGCGAGGCACTGAGGGCGGCTTGCCATGTGGCCCCATTTGCAGCATTGGCTGCCTCTTGAAAGCTGGGGTGCTTCCCTAGGGTTGTGCTCTGTCAGCACTGGAATTGGGGTGTCCGGGTCAGTTCAGAAGCTGTGAAGCACACAGCCGTTCCTAAGTGTGCCTGGTTGCTTGTCTTCAGTCTTCACCCTTCACATTACTGTGTGCTGGTGCGTTCCTCATGTTGTCCTCAGTGAATAGCTAGGGAGGAACAAAAGAGGAAATAGGTGTGTGTATCGCTGCCGCAGGCAAAAGTAGTGCGTAGCCCTGGGATCTGGCGCAGCCTGTAATTCTCCCTTCTGTATTGTAGTCACAGGCTTCTCCATTTTTGGATAACTTAACACCTGCTGCCTTTAAGTGCTTCGGGCCTTATCTGTTTTATTTTATGGACATGGGTGGTCATAAAATACGTTCAGAGATAGACATCAAAGTATTTTCTATCTTTTGGGCTGTGTTGTATAGTCTACTTTGATCCCCTATCTTTTCAAGAACACTCGGTTTTTATAATTAGATTGAAGTTATCATCGTTATCCCAGTTGTCAGAAACTAGTTTTACTCCATTGGTACGCTTCAAAAAATGTTTTTGCTTTAAGGAATACATCTCTACCCCATTAGGAATTAAAACAATGCAGATAAGTTTTAAAGTCAGCAGCCCTGCTTCAATTCTGTAAGTACTTTTTATTATGTTAACACAGTCATTTCAGCAGAACATGAACTAATTTGTCACACTTCTGAATTATAAAATAGTGTAAAGAAATTCCTGTGTGTGCCTTTTCTGTTTTTTCTATTTTTTTGTTTGTTTTTAGGTGAGAGTTCTGCTGGATCTGCTGTTAAACATTTGTATACAGAGATGTACCATGCATACTTCAAAGCAGTTTGTTTTCATCTGACTATATCTCTTTCCATTTTTTTTGCTTTATTAATTTTTTTGATCATTTGTATAGATAGTACCAATGGTAACTTCACTCATTTCAATTATTGCAAATTCATAATAAGATGTTTTGGTTTGTCTCTTTGATTCATAAAGGTAATGTACATTGTTAATTCATAATAAGATGTTTTGGTTTGTCTCTTTGATTCATAAAGGTAATGTACATTGTTAATTCATAATAAGATGTTTTGGTTTGTCTCTTTGATTCATAAAGGTAATGTACATTGTTAATTCATAATAAGATGTTTTGGTTTGTCTCTTTGATTCATAAAGGTAATGTACATTGTTAATTCATAATAAGATGTTTTGGTTTGTCTCTTTGATTCATAAAGGTAATGTACATTGTTAAGCACTTTGCTTTTTAAATCACCTTTGCAAACTTGTCACTTCTTCCTCCTAAGGACCCACAGCAAGATGCTGTCCTTGTTTAACAGAATAGCACCGAGAAGCCACACCCGATGAAAGGCTGGGCCTCCATTTCCGCTCTCCTCACTCTGCCTTTCTTCTGTGTGGTAGCCTTAGAGGAAGGTGGGGCCAGAGAGCATATTCCTTTCCCAGCTCCTGATCTGATCAGCACGCGGTGTGCTCAGTGCTCTGCTCCTTTCTTATTCTCTTCTGCCAGCTTGTGGTCTGAAGGGGAAAGTTCCCTGGGCCTGGTAGAAACACTGACAAACTCTAGAACAAGTACATGGGCAGCTTTGGGGATGTGTGTGTAGAGAAGTTGCCTATGTTCTTATTTTATCTGTAACTTGAAAATGAGGTACATAAGTAATGAAAAAAATTTTCCTGTATGATCAGTAATGTTCAATAATTCTCATGTGTTATGTGTTGTTTTTTTTAAGCACATGGGCCCTAATTGCCACAAAGCCTTTCTTTATGAAGAATGGCATTGAGAATATTCATGCCATAGATGAAACTTCGATTTCCCAAACTGATTTGCTTCCCACTATATCAAAGAAAATCCTTAAAAATTAACTTATCGGTCATTACTAAGTGGAAGTAAAACTAGGACCCAGCTCACGGATGGGGTTAAATTTTCCCTAGCTATTTTAATGTTTTTTAAGGCACCTTGGGACTTCTTTGCGATGGCATTTGAGTTGGGCATATTTGTTTCACGCCACGTTGAAGATTACGTTCTTCCTTTTGAGACCCTAATTGCCTTCATAAATTCCAATTTTGCAAAAATCACGTTTTTCTTCTAACAGTCAGGATTGTTTCATTGACTTGTTTTTAGTCTCTGAGATATACTTTTTTCTTTTAGAAATGCTCAGATAGAAATATAATTTTTAATTCTTAACTGTTCAGCTTCCATAGAGACTGCACTTCCAGCTCTCGTTGTTCCCATCTTGGAGCCCTGTGGTAATTCGGAGTGTCTACACATTTTTGTGGATTTGCATTCTGGAATGTTCCAATTGATGCTTTATGGACTTGGTAAGTTAGTAAATGATATAGTCATTCAATGTAAGGAAAAATATTTTTAACAAAAGCAAAATTAAAAATTTCTGCCACTAGATATTGAGAAGAGTGGCATGAGCAGCGTAGAGAGTAGTAGATATGGAAAGAATAACTCGCTGACATCTGTTCCTTGGGGCCCATTTTAGCTCCACTTTGGATTTTCTTGTACCGGAAGTTAAACTTCCCAATATGAAGTACATTCATGTTGCTTCTCTTTCGTAAAAGTCATAATGTTGATGGCTGATGTGTTTTAGATGTGACGATTTTACCACTAATACTTGGGTGACATGAAGATGGCCACAAGGGATTCTCTGTCGTTCATGGCTATAAACATCTAAGATAACTTGGGGTACAGAATCCTGGAGCAAAATATTTTTTTCTGGCTTAAATACAGTAGAAATTAAAGTTTGATTTCTTACATGTTCTGTTACTGAGTTGGTGTTCTAAAATGGTGAAATACTACGAACTTAGTGTTTTTGTATTGCTCATGGGACATTGCTCTTGAGTATATTAGCACATTTGCCATTTGAAATTAACATTAAGCTACATAGATTGCTGAAAATAAAAGGTTTTCTAGTTATGCTGTATGGCGATAAAGATAGATTTTTGTACAAGCTGCTCGTGGAGTACTGGCCGCATTACTTTGAATCACATCACATTTGTGATGGCTAAATGGTAAGTGACACATTTATGAATTACCTTTTAACTATGCTTCCAAACCAACCAGGCAATTGTTGTTTGTTCTTAAAAACTTTAACTGTTTTTTTGATTATTAACACAGTGCATTCTCATAAGTAAAAACCTAAACATGTAAAAATGAGAGAAGCAGTAAAAAAGTTTCTCTTGGCAATCCTCGTTATTTTAGGATATCAGTGCTTATGTTACACATCTCAGGCTGCCATAACAAAGAACCAGAGTGGGCGGCTTAAACAACAGAAATGTATTTTCTCACAGTTCTGGAGGTTGACAGTCTGAAAGCAGGCGGCCAGCACGGTTGAGTTATGGTCAGGGCTTTCTTCCTGGCTTGCAGACTCTGGCCTTCTCACTTGTCCTCACGTGGCAGGAAGAGGGAGAGAGCAAGCTCTCTGGCCTTTCTTATAAGGGCACTAAACCCATCATGAAGCCCCCAACCTTAACTGAGCCTAGTTATTTCCTGAAGGCCCTGCCTTCAATCACGGGCAGGTAGGGGAATACTGTTCAATCCATAGCAGTGTTCTTTTTCTTTTTCCTGTATTTTTTTCTTTAGTTGAAATCATTTTATATTTAGCTTTTTGCTCAACATTCTATTATTAGCATTATCTAGTGTCATTAAAAATTCTAAGTGACATTTAGCATGCTAATCTTCAGCCAGCAGCTCTTGTTTATGCCAGAGACCATTTGTGTTTAATAAGTATTATAATGGAAATTTATAGTTCTAATTTTTAAGGATCTTCGTCTAATAATATTAAGAGCTTTCAATACATATAAGTTAAAAATATCAATTGACATAAGAATTTTGGGAATTAAAATATAGGCAAAGAATTAATTCATGTATTTGTTACTTATTCTTGTTGCAAGTATACATTTGCTATTAATTAGTTGTCTTAACTATAACTCTCTCTAAATGTTAAAGAGGGAAAACAATTTAGGTTAATTTATGCCTAATGATGCATTTAGTTTAGGTTTTTTTTCTAACTCAAAAGTAACACTCCTTTCTGCCTAAAATAATAATTTCATTTAAGTTTTGGGCTATCTAGATATATTGTGTCTTGTACAAGCAATTAATAAAAATGCTTTATTTTTTAGATCAGGCCACTTTGGATGACATGGAGAAGTCTGTGAATGATGATATGAAACGGATTGTTCCTTGGGTTCAACAACTTAAGTAAGCTTAATTATTTAGCTCAATACTAAAAATGGAAACATTTTTAAAAAATATGTTTTTTATTGATTTCAGAGAGGAAGGGAGAGGGGAAGAGAGATAGAAACATCAATGATGAGAGAGAATCATTGATCGGCTGCCTCCTACACGCCCTGCACTGAGGATCGAACCCGAAACCTGGGCACGTGCCCTTGTCCAGAATCAAACCCTGGACCCTTCATTCCGCAGGCTGATGTTCTACCCACTGAGCAAAACTGGCTAGAGCAAATGGATACATTTTCTCCATCATTGCCTTTTTTCAAAAAATATATTTTTTTATTTCAGAGAAAAAGAGAGACGGAGAGAGAGATAGAAGCACCATTGATAAGTGAGAATCATAGATCGGCTGCCTCCTGCACCCCCCTCCACTGGGGATCAAGTCCGCAACCTGGGCTTGTGTCCTGACCAAGAATCGAACCATAACCTCCTGGTTCATGGGTGGACGCTCAACCACTGAGCCACACCGGCCGGGCTCCATTATTGCTCTTGATCGGTCCTTAATGTTTATGACATGAAGCTTGAACACCTTTTAGTACTTACTGGTCGAATCTGAATTCTCTTGGAATATGTCCAGGATGGCAGTGCTTCATATCATATTCCCCTCGAGAGCAAATGTAGGTATGAAGGGCATGACACTCAACTTTCATTCCTTGCCACATTTTCTCTTGCACAAGTGCGCTACCCAAGGAATTTTATTGTAGCGAGTGTTCTCTGCAGTAGTGTCTTATTTGTTCTTATCCAGGAGAATCGTCATGGTATGACTCTACCAGCTGACACTTTCAAAATAATCATTTCTGCTTCTCCGATAGTGTTCAATTTGTCTCAAAAGCCTGTGAATGCTTCATACTGTGAAACTAAATAAAATTGAAAATGGAGCTAGAGATAATCCTTGAAGGTTTCATTACCACTCTAGTCCACAAAGGTACCATTATAGCAACTCTAACAAACTCTCTTAAAATTAATAAATCAACAAAAATTCCAAGAGAGAAACATAAATTTTAGCGATCAAGGGGAAAGCGAGCAAACGGAGAAGGGGTGGGTCTATTGCTTTTGTGATCTTCTAGCCTACCTCTTCCCCTTTGGAAGTTTTAGTTGGTAAAAATTCAAACATTTTGATATCAAGTCATTTTTCTCATTAATAGGACATGATTTTAAATGCCAATAGAGAGATGATATCACATTACCCTTTTTTTTTTTACATGAGCCTTTTGAACGGCTGTTTAGTTTGTATGTGAAAAAATGAGTCATTACTCTGGGTAACAATTTCTAAAATTTTTGTGGTTTAGCATCATTTTTTTGTGTGTGCATTTTGGCTAAACAAGCAAGGTTTAAATACTTAAATACTCAATAATTCACAGTTTGCATAACTTAAGGTTATCTGGCAGTTCCAGCCTGCAGAAATATAACTAAAACCAGAAAGCTAAGTCCCAAAAGCCTTAAACTCACGTAATTATAAGAAAGGTCCCCTGGCCCTAGTCAGGTGGCTTAGTTGGTTGGAGCATCATCCTGGGCACCAAAAGATTGCAGGTTTGATTCCGGGTCACGGCACATACCTAGGTTGTGGGTTCAATCCCTGAAGCTCAGGTGACGATTAAAAAAAAAATCCTCTCATTGTCAGTTATTATACTGTTTCTCAAATGATCTTTGATGAATAACCAGTTCGTCACTAATTTATCATGGAACATTAATTTTTTTTAAATATAATTTGCTTATCATAAAATTCACCCATTTTAAGTGTGCAATTCAGTGACTTGTAGTAAATTTACTGAGGCATACAACCATAGCCACAATCCAGTTTGAGAACATTTTTTATTACCATGAAGGTGCTCATTTACAGGCAAGTATGAGCCTACTTTTCATTTCTGTAGATTTTCCTTTTCTGGCCATTTCATATAAATGCAGCCGTAAAGTCTGTGGTTGTTTAGGACTGGCTTCTTTCACTTAGCATAATGTTAATCAGAAAATTCTATGATTTTATGATGTGGATTACGTTTTTTAAATTAAGGTTTTGGCTTGGACAACAGCGTTGCAAACAATCTATAAAACATCTGCCTACAATAAGCACTGAAACATTGCAGCTGTCCAATTACTCAACTCATCCTATTGGAAAACTTTCTAAGAATAAGCTGTTCATTAAACTCACTCGCCTTCCACAATACTACATTGTAAGTATGCAAAGGTGATCCAGTTCAGTAATTCTGTCAGTATCTTGAATGATTTATTGTTTAATTTCATTTGCAAATATATTTTATTGGATAACTGACTTTTGTATAGTGATTCTCAACCCAGGAGGGTAGGGTTGGGAGAGAGGAAAATTCTCTCTAAGAAATTACATAATGTGCAGGCAGGCTTGGGGAATATAAGATACTAGAGGCCTGATGCACGAAATTTGTGCAAGGGACTCGGCCCTCGCAGCCACGGAGGCTTGCCTGGGCCCTTGCAGCCCCGGCTTTGTCCTGAAGGTCGGCTGTCCGGTCTACTTATACGTTTTTATTAGTATAGATACCCCCATTTCTCATCCTGGGATCTTTCCTATGGTGAGGCCTAATTTCTGCTTGGAACGAGACATCTTTGTATAAGAAGAAAAAAATTGAATGCAGCTACTGGGAGGGTTTGGAGATGTTGGTGTCAGATAAATTTATTTGGTTTTAATCAAATGTTGACTTGCATAATGCAGCCTTTTAATATGGGTTGGCTGAAGAAGCTTTATTTTCTAATCTTTAATTGTCTGAAGGCATATATATCCACTTTATTGGTTGCATGTACCTTTCAGTGCATAGTAAGATTCTTATTGTTGTATGTATCATAGTTCACCCCTTTTATAGCTGAGGAGTATTCCATGGGATACGTGTGCCACAGTTTGTTTAACCAGTCTCCAGTAGAAAGAATCTGGGTTGTTTCCAGTTTGGGATAATTATCAGAAAAACTGCTATAAGCATTTGCATATAGGTTTTTTGTGAACTTGAATTTTTGTTTCATTTGTATAAGTAACTAGGAGTGGGATTGTTGGGTCATATGGTAAGTGTTTAGCTTTATAAGAAACTGCCAAACTTTCCTAACATGGCCAGACCATTCTACATTCTTGCCATCAACACATGGGAGTTCCAATTGCTCCACACTCTTGCCAGCACTGGATATTATAATTTTTTTCAAATTGGCCATTCTGTTATGTAATGGCATCTTACTGTAGTCTTAATTTACACTGCCCTCATGACTGATGAGGTTTAATATCTTTTCATATGCTTATTGCCATCCCTATATCTTCTTTGGTGAAGTGTATCAGTGTGATGCTTAGGTGTTGGCCAATATCCTGAAGAGAATATTTGGGGAGGGGAGGGGAGAGGTAGGATGAGAGATAGGAAAGTGTTGGTCAAGAGCTTTGCCTAAGGGCATTTATTTCTCTTACTAAAGTATTTAGGAGACTTTTCTTAAATTTCAGGTAGACCTTGAAAATAGTAAGTTGGTACGGTGAGTAAGAACAAGGTCTCTAGAGCCAAACTTCTGGGATCAAAGTATGAGGCCATCGCTTCTTAGCTCTGAGACCTTGGGCAAGTAACCTAACTCTAGTGCCTCAGTTTCCTTATCAGGAAAATGAAGATAATTTGATTTCACTGACTTATTAGGAGGATTAAATATGTTGGCACCTGTCAAGTAGTTAGGGCAGTGCATGGCGCATAGCAAGCTCGCTATCATCTTGTTGGTGATATTGTTGTCATTATCCTCTCAGTGACTACGTTTTTCTGTTGAAATGTCGGGGTTCATTTTTCTATGCTTCCAAGTATGAGAGATAGTTGTCCTTTTTTTTCTGCCATAATAGTGGAATTCTTAGGATGTTTTAATGGTTAAGGGAGACAGCAGGGCAAGTTGAAATAGGTAACATTGTAGAAAAATCTAGCAGAGCTGCTGGACTTAAGCATAACTTTTTTTTTCAATTTGTAAGCTAAGGCAGGAATATCAAGAACATCTAATGAAAATAGTCTAAATGTCCCATTTGCTGTAGTTTAAGGTTTTTACTATTATTGTTCTTTAGTCTGATCAATTTTTTAGAAAATAAATTACTTACTGGGTAGGAATGCTTTTTTTGACATCACGATTAATTTGTCTTGTTTAAATAAAATAATAGATCATTAGATTTATCATTCTAAGCCCTACTTGATATAAGGAGGAAAATATCCAACACCTATTATTTCTCTGAGTTTCATTTTTTATTTGGGTCTTTTTAGGTTGTAGAGATGTTGGAGGTGCCCAATAAACCCACACAGCTGTCATACAAGTACTACTTCCTGTCTGTGAGCACTGCGGAGCGGGACGACGGCCCTGTCATGGCACTCCTGCTGCAGCAGTTCAAGGACAACATCCAGGAATTGATTTTACGGACAAAAACCGGGAAACAGCCTAGAACCGGTACCAAGCGCAAGGTATGCTCACATGTGCAAATAAGCACAGAATTTGTGTACATTCACTTCATTGTAGTCTTAGCCTGTTTTTAATATGGGAAAGAATTAGATGCAGTTTTTAAAAGACGAGGTAGCAATATGATTTAAGTAATAATTGTCTACATTTTCTTGGAAATGCTTCTCTTTTAATTAATAATTAACTATACACCATTTTCCACAAGAGAACTTGTTAAATACACAATATTTACTGCTAAATTTCTCGTGTGTAGGCCAGTATTTGCCCAATAAATATTTGCTGAATGACTAAGATTTTTACTTAACCTTGAGCTTTATCGTTGTTTAACTGCCTTAACTAATTGTATCATATGTACTTTTTTCTGTTTTTTATATATATTCTAGTTGTCTGATGATACATGTCCACTAGAACCTAAGAAAACCAAACGATCAGGAGAAATGTGTGCCTTCAATAAAATCCTAGCTCACTTTGTAGCTGTGTGTGATACAAATATGCCCTTTGTAGGACTTCGGTTAGAGGTAAGTTTGTAACAATTTTGGGCGCTCTAAATGAAAGCAGTTTTTAAAATGCTTTGCCAAAGCTCCATGGATTCCATTAGAATCAGAATGATTGTCATCTTGGTGGGGTTGAAATCATACAAGTAAAACAACTTAAATTATTTCATCTCTCTCATTACAAATTGTGTGCCTTCTGCTCTTTGTGGAAATGGAAAGTAAATTCTTTTCAGTTTTAAAACAAAAGGACAGCTTTTGAGAATTAACATCTCGTATATCCCTTTGTAGCAGCATTATTTAACTGTTAGATATGGCTAATTGATAAAGGGGTGGCTTATTTTTGAGTTGATGAGCTATACATACTGCTTACACAGTAACAAAATTGGGTTCCTTTCTGAGAAGCAGGTCAGAAAGAATCTTAAACTGAATTTACTTTTGTCACACAGAAGAGGCATAGACTTACGCAGAATTCATGTTTTTCAAGAATACACAGTTGTGATAATCCAGCATGGCCCCCAAACATGGAAGTAAAAGGGGAAGGGACAGACAGAATCTGTACTTTTTTTAAAAAAATATATTTTTATTGATTTCAGAGAGGAAGAGAGAGAGAAACATCAGTGACGAGAGAGAATCATTGATCGGCTGCCTCCTGGACATCTCCCACTGGGGATCGAGCCTGCAACCCAGGCATGTGCCCTTGACTGGAATCGAACCTGGGATCTTTCAGTCCGCAGGCCTACGTTCTATCCACCGAGCCAAACCAGCTAGAACCAGAATCTGTACTTTTCATACAGGGCTTTAGACAAGGATCAGCAACCCTTACATCCTAAATTATTTCGCTCTGGTTTAAGTTTTACTTTTTGTGAGACTCCTTTGCTCTGGGAATCATTGTGAAGGAAGAGATTTGGAAATGCGGAAGTGGATTGTTTCGGTTGCACTGGTGATGACAGTCTCAGGAAGACTTTCTGAAAACATGCTCATGCTTTAGAGCAGGGATTGGCAAGCCTTTTTGGGAAAGGGCCAGATAGTAAATAGGTGTGTGGGTCATATGGTCTCATACCGTAGCTGCTCCAATCTGTGTAGTGTGAAGCAGCCATGGTTGATATTTTTTAAAAAATGAGCATGGCTATCGTCAAGTAACACTTATTTAGAAAAAGAGGCAGTGGGCTGGGTTTGGCCACGAACTGTTACACCCGACCCCTGCTTCACAGAGCTTTGGATCTAAAGGTGGGCATCCGCTGGGCCATTGTGAAGAGCATACTAGCCCTGAGAAAGCCAAGCGCAGAAACAGGTACCTCAAATAGACCCTCCTGTCCTCAGTGTCCCGGCTGCTAGGGCTGTGAGCTTGAGGAATATTTTTCTAGGTACTGGCCACAGCTCCTAGACTGCACAGACCGTGTCCAGGCTTCCTGGCTGCTTGACTGTGTTCTCGGCCTTTTCATTGTGCTGTGTGGCTCGAGTGTATGGAAGTCTGTGCGGTACTACCTTTGCAGTAGGAAGGGAGGCTGCATGGTGTCCAAGGGCAAAGTAATGCAATTGTTTTCTCTTTTCCTGCCTGGTCTCGACCCAACCCTCCCCACCCACAGGCTAGAAATCACAGAAATGTGTCTTTGTAGTGCCACATGGACTAACACCTATAGACACATGCCCTCTCTGTCCCCTTCTCTTCATTCCCATACCTGTTACACACATAAGACGTGAGCTCTTGGCAACTCAATCAAGCTCTTAAAAACCTTGCCTACTTTTCTTCTCTCAACGAAAACGACACGTTAAAGACCAAAGCCAGCACATTTTCTGCTTAAAGCCATTTCTACTGAGATGTGAATAACGAAATCTAATCTTACCCGGGCTATTTATTTCTCTGATCCATAGAATAAAGGCAACAGTTTTTGAGCCCTTCACCCTTCGATTCCTTTTGAGTCTGAACTCCTACTGCCTGTTTGATCAGGGGTTCTTTTTCTAAACCTTTGCCCTTCCCAGGCCAGAAGCCCAGGGTTCAGTCAGATCCTCAGGGCTGCCTTAAATCCTTTCGGGACCAAGGCCAGTATAAATAGTCTGCCGTGGAAGACCTGGGACCCTCTGCCGAAGGCAAGCATTCCTTCTGGCACACCTAAATAACCTGGAGTGCCGCATCATTTTTATACCTCACTTTCTGAGCCCTCCCACTGGGAACTCTTTCCTTCACTGGCTCTACAGGAAATAGTTTGTTAAAAATAAAAATGTATTCCAGAAAGGTTCTGGACTAAAAAAATAATTGTGATTAGAAGTGAGATACGCCTATCATTCAAACAGTGTTTCAAATGAATATAATTGAGTATAATTGAATTACACCGGTAGACCAATCTTATTTTACAGTTGAGTCATTTGGAACCACCAGAATAGATTATGGATTGCTTCTGGTTCACTACACAAATGAGGTCGGTCTCCCGAATTGTGAAGATTTATCACCTATGGAGGTGTCTTTTAACTAGAAGCTCTGGGTCATCTTTGAGTTTCACTGGACTTAAATGTAGTTCCCAGAAAATGAAATGATGCAGACAATGCTCGTGCCTCATATGTCGTAACTTTAGAAAGAGTGGCCCTAGGAAAGATGCCACGAGAATAAGCAGGAGGATTTAGAGAAGGTAGTTTCCCTTGTAAAGTTGCTGGTCTGATATAACTGTGCTTTTCTCCTCCTAGCTGTCCAATCTGGAGATTCCCCATCAAGGAGTGCAAATGGAAGGGGACGGCTTCAGCCATGCAATTCGCTTACTGAAGTAAGTCCCTGTCCTGTGTGTCACTTGGTGCCACGCATTGCAGCCACGCGGCCAGAGCCGCTCCTCTCCTCTCAGGAGTCGGCATAACAGACTCATGTGGGTGTCACGGACTTCTGCAGAGACTTGCTAAGATCCGGGGGAGGGTTCTCTTCCCCCCGCCGAGTGGCAAGCCAGCACCAAGCCAGCACCAAGCCAGCACCGCTTGGTGTCTCAGGTTGTCTCTCCCCTGCTTTCTTTTCTTCAGTCAGCAGATGTTTCCTGAGTGTGACTCCGTGTCAGGCTTGCATTCTGGGGGAGCCCTTCAGGATGCTCTGGATCACATAGCGGGGGATCTGGACTGGTTCGGAAGTCAGGAAAGGTGGCTCTGAGAAAGCCCCAGTTGTGCTCTGACCGCAGGAGAGGTGGGAGTTACAGGAAAGGGAGCGAGGGTGTGAAGGGGTGGTCCTTGCCAGAAGGGGTAACTGCTTTGGCGAAGGCTCTGAGGCAAAGAGCTGAGCATCCCGGAACTGGAGGAAGTTCAGCATGGCAAGAGTGAGAGATGTCAGCAGGGAGGGTACAGGTCCCGTGGGGTTTTGTAAGTGTCCTTAAGGAATTTAGACTTGATCCTACTGGCAATAAGAAGCCATCAGATGATTTTAAACAGAAACTGACATCATTAAATAAGTGTTTTTGAATGATGGATGAGCGTGGTGTTTTCTAAGATAAGGGACACTGGAGATGTGAGTCTGAGGGGCTTTCCTACGTTTGAGGTGCCTAGACATCCCTTTGGGCAGGTAGGGATGTGTCTCAAGCTCAGAGGACAGGTCTGGGCAGCACAGGTAGATGAGTCATCACCAAGGTGATGGTAATTGAGCTGGGATCGTCAGTTAGCTCACCAGGAAA